>NC_045434.1:169923064-169952368 GCF_002776525.5 Piliocolobus tephrosceles | reverse complement strand
ATCTATCTATCTATCTATCTATCTATCTATCTATCTATCTATCTATCCATCCATCCATCCATCTGGAAACTGACAACTTCTCATCACTTCCTAAACTGTTAACATCCTGGCCAGGTGCGATGGCTGACGCCTGTAATCCTACCACTTTGAGAGGCTGTGGCGGTTGGATCACCTGAGGTTGGAGTTCAAGACCAGTCTGGCCAACATGGTGAAACCTTGTCTCTACTAAAAATACAAAAATTAGCTGGGCATGGTGGCGCACATCTGCAATCCCAGCTACTTGAGAGACTGAGGCATGAGAATTGCTTGAACCCTGGAGGCGGAAGTTGTACTGAGCCAAGATCGCGCCACTGCACTCCAGCTTGAGCAACAGAGTGAGACTCCATATCAAAAAACAAACAAACAAACAAACAAAAACTAAGCTCTCACTATCTCCTACCTGGATTGTTTTTATTGTATTTATCTGAACTTTTCTTCTATTCTTCCTCCCTTACCGCCTATTCATTACAGAGAAGTCAGATCTGTTAAAACAGGTCAGAAGCCTAAAGGCAAAAGTCCTTGCGGTGACCTATAAGAACCTATGAAATCTAGCCATTTGCTATTACTTTGACCTTGACTCCAGCACTCTTGCTCATTTTGTTTCACCAATACCGGATAGATAGTGTGTTAGTGTGTATGTGTTTCTTTATAGATATTCGTTTGAGTGCCTAAGATGTTCCAGGCATTAAAGATATAGCAAGAACAAAACAACTGAGAATTTATACTCTCTTGGATCTTCACCTTAGAGGGAGGAGACAGATAGTTAACAAATAAATATTGAAAATGTTAAGTGCTGGTAAAGCAGGATAAACATTCAAAAAAAATTTTTTTTTTTTGAGACGGAGTATTGCTCTGTCGCCCAGGCTGGAGTGCAGTGGCATGATCTCCGCTCACTGCATGCTCTGCCTCCTGGGTTCACGCCATTCTCCTGCCTCAGCCTCCCGAGTAGCTGGGACCACAGGCACCCGCCACCATGCCTGGCTAATTTTTTTGTATTTTTAGTAGAGATGGGGTTTCGCCGTGTTAGCCAGGAGGGTCTTGATCTCCTGACCTCATGATCCGCCCGCCTCAGCCTCCCAAAGTGCTGGGATTACAGGTGTGAGCCACTCCGCCCGGCCCAAAAATATTTTTTAATGTTGGTATAAGAGGTATATGATAATGTTTGGTTTACTTATAAGAGTTTAAAGACTAACTGAAGAGCTAAAATATGTACAGTGGGGCTTCCATTATACATTTCCTTATTATTTAAATAAATAGGATCTTTCAATATTGACATTTTTTCCATTTGTGTTAATTTTATTACTATAAATTAAACTCTATCATTGATGAATTATTTTATTCTGCTTCAATCTGCTTTGGTGCAGGACTTCAGAAATTACCAGTATACCTTGCCAGTAGTTCAAGGTTTGGTGGTTGATATGGAAGTTCGGAAAACCAGCATCAAAATTCCCAGCAACAGATACAATGAGGTAAGATTTACCATGAAGGCTTATTTTTCATAGTTGAAAACATGAGTGAAGGTGAAAAAAAGCATGATTATGTATAAGTTTTCTTTATAATTAATTAACAATGAAATCAGTTCATATTGTATGGCTTAATTCATTTATGGGGAATTTCATTACAGAAAGACAAGATGTCAAATTTGTGACCTAGTTGTTCATTGGATGTGTCATTTTACCTTTTGATGTTATGATAATTAGTGTTAGATTTGCATTTAGGTCATGAAATTAGCCTCGTATCTATAATATTAGTGATGAGATTTTAAAAATGTCCCCCCTCCTACTATAAATATTTATTTATTTATTGAGATGGAGTCTTGCTCTGTCGCCCAGGCTGGAGTGTAATGGTGCGATCTTGGCTCACTGCAACCTCCGCCTTCCTAGGTTCAAGCGATTCTCCTGCCTTACTCAGCCTCCCAAGTAGCTGAGATTACAGGTGCCCACCACCACGGCTGGCTGAGTTTTTGTATTTTTAGTACAACGGGGTTTCACCATGTTTACCAGGCCAGACTTGAACTCCTGACCTCAAGTGATCCATTTCGTTCAGCCTTCCAGAGTGCTGGGATTATAGGCGTGAGCCACTGTGCCTGGCCAAAATTTATTATTTTTAACTGTTGTTAATATTTAAACACAGCTTAGTGTAAGTCCCAAAATGGCTTTAAATAAGGTTCCAAAAGGAAATGATTCATTTTGAATTAAGCTATATTTTGTAACTAAAGTGAAATTGTGCATACTATACACACATTAACAGAATTATATAAATATTCTTTGCCTATTTGCACGTGAAGTCTTTCTTGAATTTAAATATTTTTAAAAATCAGTTGTAAAATGTCTAATGATAATTATTGGACTTTTAAAGAGATTTTATTTTTAAACTTAGTTTGGTATAATAATGATTAAAATTTGTTTTATTAGGATGGATGATAATTCCACTTCTTTCTTAGATTTCTTTCACTTTTTTTTTTGGAGACACAGTCTCACCCTGTCACCCAGGTTGGAGTGCAGTGGCACAGTCTCGGCTCACCGCAACCTCCACCTCCCAGGTTCAAGCGATTCTCCTGCCTCAGCCTCCCAAGTAGGTGGGATTATAGGCACCTGCCACCATGCCTGGCTAATTTTTGTATTTTTAGTAGAGACGAGGTTTCACCATGTTAGCTAGACTAGTCTCGAACTCCTAATCTCAGGTGATCCACCCGCCTCAGCCTCCCAAAGTGCTGGGATTACAGGCATGAGCCACTGCGCCCAGCCAGGTTTCTTTGTATAAAATAATTTTTCCTTCCTTTCCTTTTTTGTTTTTGTTTTTTTTCTTTTTCCTTTCCTTTTTTCTTCATTTAGTCACTAAATCATTTATGCATTGAATATACATTATGTACTTGGTATGCACATAGAATCACACAGATGTTTTATTGGATTTGTGAGCTCAGTTCTCAGCATTATTATGAGAACGACCTCTGTGAAGAAAGCTTTTACCCATGACTTTCCATGTGATTTTTTTTTAAGGATATTAGAAAATAGTAGCTAGAATGTGTGCTTACTTTTTTCTGGGATACAACTAGCAGTCTTCAGCATTTAGATAATCCTGCCTTGGAATATCAAGGAGTAATAGATAAGACTAGGTAGAGTCAAATCTTTAAAGTGAACTATTTGCAGTTCACAGATCTTGCTCTGTTGCCCAGGCTGGAGTGTAGTAGTGCAATCTTTCATGGCCTAAAGAGTTTTAAAAGAGATTGTGCTCTGAAAACCTATTTTATTTCTCAAATTTGAAATATTATTATCTATTTCACAAACATTTATTAAATATATTCTGTGATTTGAAATATAAAGATGAGAGTAAGAACATTAGGCCTTCTGGCCAAGCGTGGTGGCTCATGCCTGTAATCCCAGCACTTTGGGAGGCCACGGCGGGTGGATCACCTGAGGTCAGGAGTTTGAGACCAGCCTGGCCAACATGGTGAAACCCCATGTCTACTAAAAATACAAAAATTAGCTGGGCACCTGTAATCCCAGATACTTGGGAGGCTGAGACAGGAGAATTGCTTGAACACAGGAGGCAGAGGTTGCAGTGAGCTAAGATCTCACCATTGGACTCCAGCCTGGGTGACAAGTGCAAAACTCTGTCTCCAAAAAAAAAAAAAAAAGAGAACATTATGCCTGCTTTCTGAGAGTTTGCTGTCCAGTAAAATGATGGCATCAGTGGCCTGTCTGGAGTGGCTGCTGCCATCATGCTGGCTGCAGCAGGGAGTTGCTGCCAGGGCTGCATACTCCGTGGAGCCTATAGGAGCCAGGGACAAGTGGGAGCCCCACTCCCTCCGAGTTGGTGGGGTGGGACCTCCTGAGGTGCAGCCTCCCAAGTTATGGCTGCAGACTTGGGCCTTCTGCTCCATGGAGCAGGTGTGAGCCCCACCCTTCCAGGTGCAGCTGTAGCTACCCAAGTTGTGGCTACGGACCCAGGCATCCTTGCACTCTTGGGTGCCTGGGAAGGCCCCCCTGCCTCACAGGCCTGGAAATGCCTGCTCCTACTGTCTGGCTTTTCCCTACTGTCAACACCCTCTCCAATCTCAGAGCAAAGTTGGGGCAGTGCTGACACACCAGTGCCCTGCCACCTTGGCCCCCTCTGGATCTTGGGCACTGACAAGCATAGGAGGGAAGCTGATGGGGGGATGTGTGCAGCTCGATGATGGCCTGCAGATACCCCATGGAACCTACAGCTTGGGTACCATGAATAGCAGGAGGCAAACACGTTCCTGAGCAGAAGGGGGCAGGTCCCCAGTGAAGGCCCAGGAAGGGCCTGAAGGCTAGGGGGCCAGGCCACCAGTCCCATGGACAGTAGCGGGAACTTGTGGTGCCTTTTCTCGGCCTGCCCATGGCCACCCATGGACCAGTCGGCACACGCTTCCCCTCCTCTGAAGCCTATAAAAGCCCCGGGGTCAGCCAGAGCTGAGCAGACGCCGGGATGACCAACTGCAGAGAGGAGCTACCCACTCCAGGGTCTCCTCTCTGCTGAGACCTGCAGACGTTGAGATGACCAGCTGTAGAGAGGGAACTGTTCACTCCAGGGCCACCTCTCTGCTGAGAGCTGAATACTCAATGTGACGACCTGCCTGTAGAGAGGAGCCACCCACTCCAGGGCCTCCTCTGAGCTATTATGTCACTCATAAAGCTCTTCTTCACTTTGCTCACCCTCCACTTGTCTGTATACCTCATTCTTCTGGATGCAGGACAAGAACTAGGGACCTGCTGAATGGCAGGGCTGAAAGAGCTGTGACACAAACAAGGCTGAAACATGCCCCTTGCTTGCCACATTGCAAGTGAAGAGAAGGAGAGAAGAGCTGCAGCCCCTTAGGGATTCCAAACTTGGGAGCTCCCTGAGCCAGGGCTGTGACTCCCTCTTTGGGGACCTGTGGTTACTGAAGTCTCCAAGCTTCCGAATGCCACCACGTTCCCTGGTGGCAGCTGTGGAAGCTGCTTGCGGTGCACCGGGTCCAGCCATGGCCTGGCAGAGAGCCAGGGCCTGTGCTGGCACCTGGAGCTACCTGCCTCACTGCAGCAGCCAGCATGCCTGACTGTGCAGTGGCTGGAACCCACACTTGCTTTCTCACACACCCCTTGCTGCTCCATGCCTGGCTCACGCTTGGCAGACATGGGATCCAGGCTGGTAGTGTAAGTCTAGCACAGACTGCCAGGCTGAGTGGCCAGAACAAGCACAGCAGGCCTGAGCAAAACTCTGGCAAAGGCACCACTGGCCACAGAGCTTTACAGCCAGAAAAGCAACACTCCAAGGATCCTGTAACAGTTAGATGATCAGATGTCATTCCCAAGCAAATAACATATTGCTATCCTTGATGTTTGTGAGGTAGCGCTGTGTGTTTAGAAATTTTATTTGTTTGTACAAGTATATCTGTAAAAGCTATGAGGCCCTCATAGTTACTTATTTCTTTTTTTTTTTTTTGAGACAGAGTTCTGCTGTGTCACCCAGGCTGGAGTGCAGTGGCACAGTCTTGGCTCACTGCAACCTGCGCCTCCAGGGTTCAAGCAATTCTCCCACCTCAGTCTCCTGAGTAGCTGAGACTACAGGCACACACCACCACACTCAGCTAATATTTGTATTTTTAATAGAGATGAGATTTCATCCTGTTGGCCAGACTGGTTTCAGACTCCTAACTGCAGGTGATCTACCCACCTTGGCCTCCCAAAGTGCTAGAATTACAGGCGTGAGCCACTACGTGCAGCCCCCGTAGTTATTTCAGTACTGACTGGACACATTCACAACAGCTCCTATTCATATAACCTGTTTTTATCTGAACTCTGCTGCCTCCATTTATGGTGTGCAGGTTCAGAATCCTTTGTTCTAAAAGAGTAACTGTATTTCTTGTCATTTATTAGATTTTGTTTTATGGATTATGTATCGGGTCTTTTTCTTACCTGATTTAGCAAACTGAATTTTCTTTCTAATTAAATTTTTATTTTAACTCAACATAATTTTATCTTCCACAATCCCATACAGTTAAATTGTGTTGTGTCTAATCATTCCACTTCATAGTTGAAAAAGTAATTTCTTTTTTCTTTTCTTTTTGGAAACAGGGTCTCCCTGTGTCACCCAGGCTAAGTTTGTGTCACCCAGTGGCACAATCATGGATCACTGCCGTCTCAACCTCCTGGGCTCAAATGATCCTCCCACTTCAGCTTCCTAAGTAGCTGGGACTACAGGCACATACCACCACACCCAGCTAATTTTTGTATTTTTTTGTTTTGTAGAGAGAGGGTTTCTCCATGTTGTCTAGGCTGATCCTGAACTCCTGGGCTCAAGTGATACTCCCACCTTGGCTTCCCTAAGTGCTGGAATTACAGGCATCACTATACCCGGCCATAATTTTCTTGTACATTTTATTTAATCACCGTATTCTTCTTTTCCTCTCATTCATTTTTTTCCATTTATACTCATAGTCTTCCTTATTATTGCCCATATTGTGTGCTCTTTTGCTTCATGGCTTTTGCAGAGCTGGTTCCTTATTGATTCATACTTCCCCTACTCTTCACCTGCCTAACCCCCACTCATTATTCAGGTGTCACCATAAATGACATTTTTTCAAATATACTTTCACTCCCAACTGGGGTAACTCTCTCTATTATATGCATTCCTAGAATTCTATGCATACTATTTATAATAATCAGTACATTTGTAATTCCTTGTTGTGTGTCTATTTTCTCTACTATATTGTGAGTTTCATGAGGGACTATGTCTATCTTATATACCACAGGTATCATTAGCAAACAACCCTGGTATGGAGTGGGTGAGCAAGAAATATCTGTTGGATGAAGACATGAAACAGAACTAATATAGTTAAAACAATATGAAAACAAGTGGTGAAATTTATTGCAAGTATACTAAAGGTACAGAGAAAGCAGATCTCTAGAAGATGAACAGAATAGACATGAATGTCTCTTAATTTCTTATTGACCCTGAATCCTTAACAGAGCAACACATTGCATATAGGAGATATTCATAAATGTTCATCAAATAACTAGAATGAAATATTTGAAATTGATAACGAATGATACCTAGGCACTAGAAAGAAAAGGGCAGACGGGGCATGGTGGCTCACGCTCGTAATCCCAGTACTTTGGGAGGCCAAGGTGGGCAGATTGCTTGAGCCTAGGATTTCAAGATCAGCCTGGGCGACATGGCAAGACCCCATTTCTACAAAAATACAAAAAATTAGCCAGGCATGGTAGCGTGTGCCTTGTAGTCCCAGCTACTTGGGAGGCTAAGGTGGGAGGATCACCTGAGCCCAGGAAGTTGAGACTGCAGTGAGCTGAGATTTCTCTACTGCACTCCAGCTTTGGTGACAGAGTGAGACCCTGTCTCAGGAAAAAAAAAAAAAAAAGGGCAGAAAAGACCTTAAGTGAAAAGGGGGATAGATACCTGCCTACACGAAGGAAGGGAAGGAGCATATCTCATAGGGAAATGGGGGACAACAAACTGCCTAGCAAAGAGGGGGTTAAAGCAGACTGATGGCTTTGTGGGATGTGAGGTTGTACTAAGACTGCTGGCTTCAAAATCCACTCAGATGAATTTAGATTTTAATATGATAATTTGTAAAGAGCTTTTATAGATTCTTAAGCAGGAGAAGTGACTTAATGAAAGCAGGATTTTGGAAAACTGAGTTTGGTGGCTGTATGGAAAATGAGGAGGGAAGGAGGAACTAAGGATAGACTTTAAGCTTAGAAAACTAGAAGATAGTATTTCTGACAGCATGGAAATTTTAATAAATAAGCATTGTATATAAAATTTCTAATCTATTTTGTCAAGGCCATTGAAGATCCTTGTTGGTTAAGGTCACCTGGCTTACATATATATGTATTTTTTGAGACAGAGTCTTGCTCTTGCTCTGTTGCCCAACTGGAGTGCAGTGTGGCGTGATCTCGGCTCACTGCAACCTCTGCATCCCAGGCTCAGGTAATACTCCCACCTCAGCCTCCTGAGTAGCTGGGACTACAGGCACACACCTTCATGTCCGGCCAAATTTTCTGTTAGTAGAGATGGGATTTCCCCATGTTGCCCAGGCTGGTCTTGAACTCCTGGGCTCAAGCGATCTGCTCACCTCAGCCTCCCAAAGTGCTCGGATTGCACCACCACACCAGGCCTCATGTTCTTACAATGAGATTATTTTCACCATTGTATTAACTAATAATAAATAAATATTATTTAGTATGTATCAGGCACTATTCTAAGCATATATGTATCTTTATACTAGCTCTGTGACATGAGTATGCTAAGTACCTTTTTACAGATGAGGAAATTAAGATACAGAGAACTTAGCTGGGTGCCATAGTGTATGTGTATAGTTCTAGGTACAGGTTGAGGTGGGAGGATCACTTGAACCCGGGAGTTTGAGGCCAGCCTAGGCAACATAGCAAGATAAAGAAGCAAAAAAGACACAGAGAACTTAAGTAACTTGCCCATGATCATACAGCTAGCAAATGGTGGAGCTGCCATCAAACCCAGGCATTCTGATTCTCGTGTCCCTACTCTTAACCACTGCACTGTAGACTTTAGTTTAAATAATTACCAATTTAGTTTTAGGGCTGATAAGTTAAAGTGATTGTATGTGTGGTTCTATTCACATTTTGTATGTAACCAGATCACTGGCATAGCTAGTACATGCACTTAAATACTGAAGTCTCATGGAACAGTAAAACTAAAATTACCTCTGGGGCATTTCCTAATATGTGACTAGTTTTTTGTTGTTGTCATCATTGTTTTCTCTTTTGAGACAGGGTCTTGCTGTGTTGCCCAGGCTGGAGTGCAGTGGTGCTATCGTAGCTCACTGGTAGCCTCCACCTCCTGGGATCAAGGGATTCTCCCACTTCAGCCCCTGAAGAAGCTAGGACTACAGGTGTGCACCACTACATGCAGCTAATTTTTATATGTTTTCGTAGAGATGAGATCTTACTATGTTGCCCAGGTTGGTCTCGAACTCCTGAGCTCAAGCAGTCTTCCTACCTTGGCCTCCTCAAAGTGCTGAGATTACGAGCATGAGCCACCATACTCAGCCATGACTGTTTTTTAATATGTTTGTTTAAGATTGGAAAAATGATGAGCCACAGTAAAAGAAAAAGATATGTTAGAATCAAATAGATCTTAGATTGGTTTTTTGTTTTTTGTTTTTTTTTGAAACGGAGTTTCACTCCTGTCACCCAGGCTGGAGTGCAGTGGTGCAATCTTGGCTCACTGCAACCTTCACCTCCTGGGTTCAAGCAATTCTCCTGCCTCAGCCTCCTGAGTAGCTGGGATTACAAGCGTGCACTACCACGCCCAGCTAATTTTTGTATTTTTGGTAGAGACAGGGTTTCACCATGTTGGCCAGGCTGGTCTCCAACTGCTGACCTTAGGTGATTTGTCTGCCTTAGCCTCCCAAAGTGCAGGGATTATAGGCGTGAGCCACCGCGCCCTGCCGGATTGATGTTTAGTTACTAGCTGTATTACCTTAGTGGGTTAATCTCTCTTCTGCAATATGGGTATGCTCATATTATGAATTTTTGTGACATTTCAATCACGTGTCAAATAACTAGTGTTGTATATTAGCCTGGTATGCTATAATTGTATATACATTGTATGCTATTGTTGTCTTCATTTTTATCATTTAGATTAATTGTTCATATAGTTAATTTTTATTTTTATTTATTTATTTATTTTTGAGATGGAGTCTCACTCCATCGCCCAGACTGGAGTGCAATGGTATAATCTTGGCTCAGTGTAACTTTCGCCTCCTGGATTCAAGCAATTCTCCTGCCTCGGCCTCCTGAGTAGCTGAAATTACAGGCGCACACCACCATGCCCAGCTAATTTTTGTATCTTTAGTAGAGACGGGGTTTTGCTGTGTTAGCCAGGCTGGTCTCGAACTCCTGACCTTAGGTGATCCGTCCGCATCAGCCTCCCAAAGAGCTGGGATTACAGACATGAGCCACCACGCCGGGCTTCATTTGGTTAACTTTTATTGAACTTGTGTTACAAACTTCTCATTTTCATGTGGTTGTAGGATATATCTAACTTCCCAATATAGCAAAATTCCTTTAGGAAATACATGGCATCTGGATAAATCTACAAGAAGGTTTAACCAGAGTGATGAAGACTCAAAAATTCATTCAAAAATATATAGATTGAATCTAACTGTAAGTATTTAATATAAGGAAAAGAAGACTATAAAGGAATAGCACAGCATCCACCATTAATATGTGTAGGCTCTATTACACTTTGAGACTCATGAGGTTATTTGGTTATAGGATATACTTAACCCTAGGGTTCCCATAGGGATATGGAACATGAACCATAGCTTGATAGTAGTATAGTGTCAGGCGTTTGTTACCTTTGACAGTCTTTGCAACAGCCCATGTAGCATCTGACATAGCTAATTGGGAGCATCTTTTTCAGCCTTCCTCCAGCCCCAGATAACTGCTCAAATGACAAGATTCACATCAGGCAGGTGTAAGAGCTGTCCTGGCTTAGAAGTCTTATTCCTGACAGCAACGAATATCTCTTGTAACAACTTCATAGGCATAGATTCCAGGGTGTCTCTAGGGGACTTGCTCTGTTACAAGAGTGACTGTTCAAGTAAGACCAAAGTTATGACTGTCTATCAGGGGTTTATGGTTCTCCCTGTTCAAGTATAATTTATTATCTTTCACTTTTGCCCATGTTGGAATAATACGGATTGATTGTATGGATTGAATTGTGTCCCTGTAAAGTTCATGTATTGAAGTTGTAACCTCCCAGTACCTTAGAATACGACTTTATTTGGAGAGAGGGTTTTACAAAGGTAATCAAGTTTAGACAAGGTCATTAGAGCAGGCCGAAATCCAATATGACTGGTGTCCTTATAAGAAGGGGGAATATGGAAACAGACACACATATAGGGAAGATGAAGTGAAGAGACATAGGGAGAAGATGGCCAGCTACAAGCCAAGGATAAAGGCCTGGAAACAGATCCTTCCATCACAGCCCTCAGACGGAAACAGAACTATCTCTGCTAATGTTGATTTTGGACTTGATTTTGGACTTCTAGCCTCCAGAAATGTAAGACAATGCATCTCTGTTGTTTAAACCATCCAGCTTGTACTTTGATATAGCTGTGCAAGCATGCTATCACACCAGTCCACCTTAAACAACTAAATATCAAGACAAAGTATGTTAAAACCAAAAGATAATGGGCAGAGAAGGTGAGTCTTCTGCTTACCCTATCTTACTGCCTGCAGTTTTCAAGCCATAGTGCAGGTAGGGGAAACCCAAACTGACTTAGAGGTCTCCCTGACTTGAGGAGATAGAGTTGAGAATATAGAGAGCCCATGATGGTTAGAATTTGCAGGACCAATTGCCAGAAATTTTTTTAAAATTCAGGAGATCTGGAAAGATTTCTGGAGTCTTAGCTGATTACTTACTTTTCAGTGTGTCTATACGAGGAAAGCACTGGAAAGAAATGGGTAGAACAATTCTCATAGGGTCAGGAATAGCTTGTATTCTTACCAGCCAGAGTGACAAAGATTCTTGTACTACTTGGGCCACATTATGTCTAATGACTCAAATTATGTACAGATTCAAGCTGCTTTGATCCTACCTGATAAGCTTTAAAGAAAGCTTGAAAAGGATGAAAGAATGGGCACATTAAGGAGAGCTATGGAAGATACAAAAAAGACCCAAATCAAGCTTTAAGAAATGAAGGTCACAACGGGATGAAAAGTATTTTGGATGAAATTAAATGCAGATTAGACAGCGCTGAAGAAAAAAACTCGTGATCATGAAAACATAACAGAAATGATCCAAAATGAAACACAGAGAAGATTTAAAAATTAAATGAACAGCACATCATCGAGTTGTGGAAATGTCAAGCAGCCAAATTCTGTAATTGAAGTACCCAAAGGAGAGAAAAGGTGGTGGACCTAAAAAATATTTGAAGAAACAATGGTTAAAAAATTTCCAAATTTAATGAAAACTATAAACTTACAGATCCAAGAAGCTCAATGAATCCCAATTGCAAGAAACAGGATAAAAACTACATTAAGAAATGTTATGATCATAATGAAATTGTATAAAAATTCACATAAAGAGAAGAACCTTAAAAGCAGCTTGAGGGAAGAAATCTTCCTTATATACTTAGGTATTTTGCAAATATAAGAATGACAGCACATTTCTCATGAAAACAATGCAAGTTGCAAGAGAGTGCAGCAAAATCTTTAAAATGCTGCAAAAACAGAAAAACAAAAAACCAAAAACCTGTCATCCTATATTTTATACCCAGTGCAAATATGTTTTAAGAATGAAGGCAGGCTGGGTGCAGTGACTCACACCCATAATCCCAGCACTTTGGAAGGCCAAGGTGGGCAGATTACTTGAGGCCAAGAGTTCGAGACCAAACTGGCCAACGTGGTGCACCCCCGTCTCTACTAAAAATACAAAAGTAGGCCAGGCGCTGTGGCTCACGCCTGTAGTCCCAGCAGTTTGTGAGGCCAAGGTGGGTGGATCGCCTGAGCTCAGGAGTTCCAGACCACCTAGGGCAACATGGTGAAACCCGTTCTCTACTAAAAATACAAAAAAATTAACCAGGTGTGGTGGTGCGCATCTCTAGTCCCAGCTACTTGGGAGGCTGAGGCAGGAGAATCACTTGAGGCAAAGGTTGTAGTGAGCCGAGATTGCACCACTGCACTCCAGCTTGGAGTACAGAGTGAGACCTGGCCTCAAAAAGAAAAAAAAAAAAAAAGCAAAAACTAGCCAGGCGTGGTGGTGGGCGCCTGTAGTCCCAGCTACTCAGGAGGCTGAGGCGCGAGAATTGCTTGAATCTGGGAGGCAGAGGTTGCAGTGAGCTGAGATTGTGACACTGAGGCAAAGCGTTTTCTTTTTTTTTTTTTTTGAGACGGAGTTTCGCTCTGTCACTCCGCCTCCTGGGTTCACGCCATTCTCCTGCCTCAGCCTCCTGAGTAGCTGGGACCACAGGCGTCTGTCACCACGCCCGTCTAATTTTTTGTATTTTTTAGTAGAGACGGGGTTTCACCATGTTAGCCAGGATGGTCTCGATCTCCTGACCTTGTGATCCGCCCGTCTCGGCCTCCCAAAGTGCTGGGATTACAGGCTTGAGCCACCGCGCCCGGTCGGCGAAGCGTTTTCTCAGATACATAGAGTTTATCACCAACAGACCTGTTCCACAAGAAATGTTAAAGTCCATCCATACCAAATATTGGAAATCTGGGTCTACACAAAGGAATGAAAAGTGACAGAAATGATAAATTTACAGGTAAACATAACATCTCTTTAAAGGACAATTAACTGTTTCAAATTAAATGTTTGGCTGGGTGCAGTGGCTCATGCCTGTAATCCCTGCACTTTGAGAGGCTAAGGTGGGAGGATTGCTTGAAGCCAGGAGTTCAAGGACAGCTAGGCAACAAAGTGAGACACCATCTTTACAAAAAATACAAAAATTAGCTGGGTATGGTGGCACATACCAGTATTCCTAACTACTCTCTAGGCTGAGTCAGGAGGATTGCTTGAGCCCAGTAATTGGAGATTGCAGTGAACTATGATCACACCATTGCACTCCAGCTTGGGCAATGGAATGAGACCCTGTCTCTAAAATAAACTAACATATATTAAATAGTAATGTATTGCGGAATTTTTACCATATGTAGAGACAAAATGTAGAACAGTAGCAAAAAGGCCAGGGAAGAGGATATGAAAGTATATGACATGTGATGTGGTATAATTTTACTTAAAAGTTTATTGGTAAGTTAAAGGTACATAATATAAACTCAAAAACAACCACTAAAAAAATCAAATGGATAGGTATAGCTAATCAAAAAAAAAAATGTAATAATAAAAGAAGGCTGAAAAAGATAAAGAAGAGATGGGACAAATAATAAATAGCAAGATAGTAAATTTAAATCCAGTCATATAAAAAAATCACTCAAATATAAATGATCTAAATACCTTCAAGTAAAAGGCAGAAATTGTCAGACTGAATAAGGAAGATTCATCTATATATTGTGTAAGAAACATACGTACAAGAAAAACATGGCCGGGGCTGGGCACGATGGCTCATGCCTGTAATCCCAACACTGGGAGGTTGAGGCGGGCAGATCACCTAAGGTCAGGAGTTCGAGACCAACATGGCGAAAACCCGTCTCTATTAAAAATACAAAATTAGCCAGGCATGGTGGTCTGTGCTTGTAGTCCCAGCTACTTGGGAGGCTGAGGCAGGAGAATTATCTGAGCCCAGGAGGCAGAGGTTGCATTGAGCCAAGATCCTGCCATTGCACTTCAGCCTGGGCAACAAGAGTGAGACTCCATCTCAAAAAAAAAAGAAAGAAAATCACGGCCGGGTGCAGTGGCTCACGCCTGTAATCCCAACACTTCAGAAGGCCAAGGTGGGTGGATCACCTGAGGTCAGGCGTATTAGATCAGCCTGGCCAACATGGTGAAACCCCGTCTCTATGAAAATACAAAAATTAGCTGGGCTTTGGTGGTGGGTGCCTGTAATCCCAGCTACTCGGGAGGCTGAGGCAGGAGAATTGCTTGAACCCGGGAGGCGGAGGTTGCACTGAGCCAAGATTGCGCCACTGCACTCCAGCCTGGGCGACACTAGTGAGACTCCATCTCAAAAAAACAAAACAAAACAAAAACCAGTAAATGGATAGAAAATATACCGTAGTAATATTAATTAAAAGAAAGCTAAATGGCTACATTAATATCCAGGTATTTCAGAACATATATTATTACCAGGGATAAAGAAATACATACCATATTTATAAGGGGATCAATTTATCAAAATGATACAACAGTTTCAAAACATGTATCTAATAACAGAACTTTAAAATGCACAATGCAAGAACTGGTAAAACTACAAGGTTAAATGGAGAAATCTACAATAATATTTGGAGATTTCAATAACCCTCTCTCACTAATTGAAGGAAGTAGTAAATAGAAAATCAGCAGGACTATGGAAAACTTGAACAACACAGCCAATTTCACTTAACTGATTTTTATAGAATACTCCACACAACAGCATCAGAATGCACATTCTTTTCCAGTGCACATAGAACATTTACGAAATAGACCATTTTCTTTGGTGTAAAAGAGGTCTTAATAAATTTAAGATGATTCAAATCATACAGAGTGTCGTCTGTGACCACACAGCTGTAAATAAGAAACCAATACCAGAAAGATCTCTAGAAAATTCCCAAATATTTGGAAATAAAGTGTACATTTCCCAATAATCCGTGGGTCAAAGAATAAACCAAAAGGAAAATTATAAAGTATTTTGAACTGCTTGAAAATGAAAGCCTGAGATATAAAAATTGGGGGATACAGCTAGAACAATGATTAGAGATAAATTTATAGCATTAAACCCTTATATAAGAAAAAAGGCCAGGCACGGTGGCTCATGCCTATAATCTCAGCACTTTGGGAGGCTGAGGTGGGCGGATCACTTGAGGTCAGGAGTTCGGGACCAGCCTGGCCAACATGGTGAAACCCCATCTCTACTAAAAATACAAAAAAATTACCCAGATGTGGTGGTGCATGTCTGTAATCCCAGGAGGTAGAGGTTGCAGTAACTCGAGATCACGCCATTGCACTCCAGCCTGGGTGACAGAGCGAGACTCTGTCTCAGAAAAAAAAAAGAAAAAAGACATCTCAAATCAATGACCTACTTGTCTACCTTCAGTAATTAGACAATAAAGAGTAAATGACATACAAAATAGAAGAAATAATAAAGATAAGCAATCCATAAAATGGAAGACAAAAACAATAAAGAAAATTAATGAAACTTAAAGCCAGTTCTTTGAGAAGAGCAATAAAATTGATAAACCTCTAGTTAGACTGATTAGATAGGGAAAACACAAATTACCTTTTTAGGATATGAAAGAGGGAAGCTATCACTACAGGTCCGATAGACAGTATGAACATATTTTGGCCAGTGTGGTTTTTGACTTAAAGTAGGCAAATTATTTGAACAGTAAGTTTTCACAGCTCTCAAGAATAAATAGGTAACCTAAATAGCCCTGTATTTATTAAAAGAATTGAATTTATTGTTTAAAACCTTCCCACAAAGAAAAGTCCTAGTTCAGATGGTTTCACAGGTAACTTAACAGACAATGAAGTAAGAAATAACACCATTTCTGGCCCGGCGCGGTGGCTCAAGCCTGTAATCCCAGCACTTTGGGAGGCCGAGACGGGCAGATCACGAGGTCAGGAGATCGAGACCATCCTGGCTAACACGGTGAAACCCCGTCTCTACTAAAAAACACAAAAAACTAGCCGGGCGTGGTGGCAGACGCCTGTAGTCCCAGCTACTTGGGAGGCTGAGGCAGGAGAATGGCGGGAACCCGGGAGGCGGAGCTTGCAGTGAGCTGAGATCCGGCCACTGCACTCCAGCCTGGGCGACAGAGCAAGACTCCGTCTCAAAAAACAAAAACAAAAAACAACGAAATAACACCATTTCTGTGCAAACACACCAGGAAAATACAAGAGAAGGAATCTTACTCTATGAGGTCAGCCTTATACTAATAACAAAACCAAAAAAGACATTGCAATAAATGAAAACTATACATCATACCTCTCATGAAGATATTTGCATGGTTAACAAATTTTTAGTAAATCCAGTCTAACAATATATAAAATAATGTATATTATGAATAAATGTGTTTTATTTCAGGAATGCTAAGTTGGTTTAACATTCAAAACTCAATCCATAATTTAGGATACAGGATCCTTTAGCAGGATGAAAAAGGAAAACCATATGATACAGCAAAAGCAGTTGACAAAATCCTACTTCCATTCAAGATTTGAGAGAGCATGATTGTGTGTGTGTGTGTGTGTGTGTGTGTGTGTGCGTGTGTGCATCTTGGCAATCTGAGGAGAGAACTTTCACAAGTTAATGATTATCTTTGAAAAACCTATAATTAACCTATCTAATCGTAACAGACTGAGTGCTTCCCTTTTAAGACTGGAAACAAGAAGGGAATGTTCACCCCTATTTTTATTCAGCATTGTAATGGTGCTTCTAGCCAATGTAATAAGGGGGAAAAATAAGAGTCATAAAATTATTTAAAAAAAAAAAAGACTGTCAGTATTCATGGATAACATGGCTATGTAGAAAATCCTATGGAGTCTACAAAATGGCCACTAGATCTACTAAGTGAAGTTAGCAAAGTTGCAAGATTATTGTTTAAAAATCAGTAGCATTTTGGTATACTAGCAATGAACAATTGAATACAGAAATTTAATAACAGTACAGTAGGCCAGGTGTGGTGGCTCACGCCTGTAATTCCAACACTGTGGGGAAAAGGTGGGCTGATTGCTTGAGCCCAGGAGTTCTAGACCAGCCTGGGCATCCCAGCGAGAACTCGTCTCTACAAAAAATACAAAAATTAGCCAGGTGTCATGGCACATGCCTGTAATCCCAGCTGCTCAAGAGCTGAGGTGGGAGGATCACTTGAGCCTAGGAGGCAGAGGTTGCAGTGAGCGGAGATTATGTCACTGCACTTCACTCTGGGTGACAGAGTGTGACCCTGTCTCAAGAAAAAAGGAAAAAACCACAGCATCAAAAATGTGACATAATTTCGGATAAATTTCTTAAGTGATCTGTAATACACTGAAGACTACAAAATATTGTTATGAGAATTTAAAGACCTAAATAAATAGAGATATATAATATTTATGGATTGGTAGACTCAGTACTGTTAAGATGTCAGTTCTCCCCAAATTGATCTGTAGCTTCAACACCATCCCAATCAAAATAGTAGTAGGCTTTTTTTAAAATAAAAATTGGCCAGGCACAGTGGCTCACACCTGTAATCCTAACACTTTGGAAGGCTGACGTGGGCGGATCACCTGAGGTCAGGAGTTTGACACCAGACCAACAAGGTGAAACCCCATCTCTACTAAAAATACAAAATTAGCTGGGTGTGGTGGCACATACCTGTAATCCCAGTTACTCAGGAGGCTGAGGCAGGAGAATCGCTTGAACCTGGGAGGTGGAGGTTGCAGTGAGCCAAGATCACACCACTGCACTCCAGCCTGGGCGACAAGAGCAAAATTCCATCTCAAAAATAAATAAATAAAAATACATAAAAATTGAGGTGCTGATCCTGCAATTTATATGGGGATGCAAAGAACCTAGAACAGCCAAAACAACTTTGAAAAAGAACTTAATAGCTGGGCGCAGTGGCTCAGGCCTATAATCCCAGCACTTTGGGAGGCCGAGGTGGGCGGATCACGAGGTCAGATCAAGACCATCCTGGCCAACATGGTGAAATCCCATTTCTACTAAAAATACAAAATTAGCTGGGTGTGGTGGTGCGTGCCTGTAATCCCAGCTACTCGGGAGGCTGAGGCAGGAGAATCTCTTGAACCCAGGAGGTGAAGGTTGCAGTGAACTGAAATTGTGCCGCTGCACTCCAGCCTGGTGACAGAGAGGGAGACTGCCTCAAAAAAAAAAGAGAAAACATAATTCCAGGACTTCTTAGATGATGTTAAGACTTTTCTCTTTTTCTTTTCTTTTTTTTTTTTTTTTTAAAGACAGAGTTTCGCTCTTGTTGCCCAGGCTGGAGTGCAATGGTGTAATCTTGGCTCACTACAACCTCCGCCTCCTGGGTTCAATTCTCCTGCCTCAGCCTCCCGAGTACCTGGGATTACAGGCACGTGCCACCACGCCCCACTAATTTTGTATTTTTAGTAGAGATGGGGTTTCTCCATGTTGGGCAGGCTGGTCTGGAACTCCTGACCTCAAGTAATCCACTCGCCTCGGCCTCCCAGTGTGCTGGGATTACAGGCATGAGCCACCGTGCCCGCCTATTAAGACGTATTTTAAAAGTAGAGTGATCAAAGCAGTATTGTTTGGGGGTAAATATATATGAATAGACCAATAGAACAGAATAGAGAGTCAAAACATAGATGCTCACAGATGCTCAATTGCTTTTCCATAAAGATGCCAAGGCGGTTCATTAGGAAAAGGATAATCTTTTGAACAAAAATCGTCTTGGTAATTGTATAACCAGTTGTTTGAAAAAGAAGATGAGGCCAGGCGCGGTGGCTCAAGCCTGTAATCCCAGCACTTTGGGAGGCCGAGACGGGCGGATCACGAGGTCAGGAGATTGAGACCATCCTGGCTAACATGGTGAAACCCTGTCTCTACTAAAAAAATAGAAAAAACTAGCCGGGCGAGGTAGCGGGCGCCTGTAGTCCCAGCTACTCGGGAGGCTGAGGCAGGAGAATGGCGTAAACCCGGGAGGCGGAGCTTGCAGTGAGCTGAGATCCGGCCACTGCACTCCAGCCTGGGCGACAGAGTGAGACTCCGTCTCAAAAAAAAAAAGAGATGAACCTCAACGGTTACGTCATACCATGTACAAAAATTAATTGGAAATGGTTCATAGATTTATACAGAGTTAAAACTAAAACTTCTGAAAGAAAACGTAAGATAAAAATCTTAGTGACCTTTGGCTTGAGGGAGGGTGAGGGAACAATATATTACAAAGGGGCTCAAGGAAATTTTGGGGGCGGGGGGTGATTGCAAGTGCCTTTTTATGGGTATATGCACATGTCAGAATTCATCAAATTATACACTTAAAATATGTGTAATTCTTCAGTTATTTTAAATATAACTGTAAAAGAAAATACATCATTTTTGTTTCTAGTAATGTAGTAGATATTCAAGCTTTGATCAGGTCACTGCTGTGACATAGCCGAAGAGTTAACCTGTCAAAGTCTCACACAAAAAGGAACAAGGTTTTGTTAACTCTTTACTCAACACCAAAAAAATAGGAATAGAGAAGTTTATGTTGGTTGTGATACAAGAATCTGTGAAATCATGTATTTGTACAATTCTCCATCTTGTATAAGACAGGCTGAAAAATAGGCTGAATGGCCTCTTGAGATTCTTTCCCACTCTAAGCTTCTAAAATAGGAGTTTTGGTTTATTTTAATTTGAAACTACACATATTTTTCAGAGAAGTGTGAGATTACAAAAGCATAATTTCATAGATTCTTTGTAGCACTGGTGAGAACAGATGGTGCTAAAATCTGTTTGAGGAATGTTTGATTCTCTATCCTTCAAGGAATACATTTCTTTTAGGGAATTAGAAGCTGATAGTCCTCTTCTCAAAGGAATGAAAGGAGTTGGTCAAAGGTCCTCTGGAGAATAGTGCAGACAAGAGAGATGATGTCCCATTGATTATTGGTATAGCTTTTCCTAGTTTATACATAAAAGTATTTAACAATAGATATGTTCAAATAAAAGAATCCTCAAGAAGAAGCCCATGATGCTGTACCTCCACTGACTACAAGAGGAGGCCACTGCTGAACCCCGCATACCCAGGATAGTACTGTCTTCTCCCTTACGTACATGTCCATTGACAGGAGTGGTTCTACTACACTGGACTTCTAGTCAAACTCCTGACTTTCCCTGTCTCCCAGAACTCACAGCCTCACTGCCATATTTGTGCTTGAGACCATCAGCTCTAATCTTGTGTTTATCTCAAGCACCACAAGAAGTTCTGGAGTCCTAGGGCATCCCTCATTTATCATAATTTAATTTCCATCTCTGTACACCCTCCTTTCTGACCCCATTTTGGAGAACCCAAGATATTAGTTCTTGTAAGTCTTACTTGCCTCTATCCACTTCCTTGGTAATCTTATCCAGTTCTGTGGGCTTAAATACTGTTTCTAAACTGACATCTTCCAGATGTTTGTTTTTAGCCTGAATCTCTCTCCTGTTTTGTAGACTTGACTGTCTTACTGCCCACTCGACATCTCCACTTGCATACACATTTCAAGCTTAGCAAGTTCAACTTTGACATGGTTGTCTCACAGGCTTCTCTATCTAAATTAATGACAGTGCTGTCATCTTTCCAGTTACCCAGGCCCAAAACTTTAGAGTCATCTTTGAATCTTCTTTCCCTCATTCCCTGATAGACAAATCTATCAGGACATTCTGCTGCCTCTACCTTCTAAATATATCTATAATCCAGCTGCCTCTCAATCCTGGGACCAGTCTGGTCTCTGACCTAGATTTCTGCAGTGTCCTTCTAACTGGTCTTTCTCTTAGTACGCTTGCCTCAGTCTGTTCTCAGTGTAGCAACCTAAGTGGTCTTGTCTTTTCTTTTTTTGAGACAGAGTCTCGCTGTGTCGCCCAGGCTGGAGTGCAATGGCACGATCTCAGCTCACTGCAGCCTCCACCTCCCGGGTTCAAGCGATTCTTCTGCCTCAGCCTCCCAAGTAGCTGGGGCTATAGGCACGTGCCACCATGCCCGGCTAATTTTTATATTTTTAGTAGAGACGGGGTTTCACTATATTGGCCAGGCTGGTCTTGAGCTCCTGACCTTGTGATCTGCCCTCCTCGGCCTCCCAAAGTGCTGGGATTACAGGAGTGAGCCACCGCACCCGGCCTGGTCCTTTCAAAACTAAGTCATATCATATCACTCCTCTGCTTAAAACCTTCCACAGATTTTTCCTCCCAATCAGAATGACACAAGTCCTCTACACTATTTGTATTTCTTGACTCATTATTATCTCTCTGACCTCATTTTTTATACCTCTTCCTTTTCTGTCACTCAGCTCTGGCCTCACTGTCTTCAATGTTCCTTGAAATTCCGGGGCATTCTACCGTACTGCCCTCCAGGGCCTTGCACATATCCTGGTACAGTGGGATAACAGCCTTTGGCTTTTCCCTCACTTTTTTCAGTAAGACATCCTCTGACTCTCCTATTTAAAATTGTACCGACCAATACTCCCAGTCCTCCTTCCATGTTTTATTTTTCTCTGTAGCACTTATTGTATAATGGTTTTGTGTATTTTACTTATTTGTTTATTGTTTTTGTCTCCTCCTCCTACACAAGAATATAAGCTCTGTGAGGGCAGGAATTTGTCTGCTTGTCTATTACTGAATAAAGCAAGCACTAAAACAGTGTCTGGCGCATATTAGATACTCAGTGCCCATTGACTAAATGAATAAGTATTTTCTAAATGAATGAGTGAAGGCAGCCTGGGCAGTGTAGTGTGAGACCTCAGCTCTACAAAGTAAAAAATAGGCCAGAGATCTGGGCGTGGTGCCCCATGCCTGTAATCCCAGCACATTGGGAGGCCAAGGAGCGAGGGGTCACTTCAGGTCAGGTGTTTGAGAGCAGCCTGGCCAACATGGTGAAACCCCGTCTCTACCAAAAAGTACAAAAATTAGGTGGGTGTGGTGGCACATGCCTGTAATCCCAGCTGCTTGGAAGGCTGAGGCAGGAGAATCGCTTTAACCTGGGAGGCAGAGGTGGCAGTGAGCCAAGATCACGCCACTGCACTCTAGCCTGGGCAACAGAGTGAGACCCCGTCTCAAAAAAAAAAAAAAAAATAGACTGGGAGTGGTGGCTTACACCTGTAATCCCAGCACTTTGAGAGGCTGAGGTGGGAGGTGGGTGAATCACTCGAGGCCAAGAGTTTGAAAGCAGCCTGGACAACATGACGAAACCCTGTCTCTATTGAAAATAAATAAGCCAGGCATGGTGGTGCATGCTGTAGTCCCAGCTACTCGGGAGACTGAGGCACAAGAAAAACTTGAACCCAGGAGGCAGAGGTTGCAATGAACTGAGATCGTGCCCCCCTGCACTCCAGCCTGGGCGACAGAGTGAGACTCGGTCTCCAAAATAAATAAATAGGCCAGTCGCGGTGGTGCACGCCTGTAATCCCAGCACTTTGGAAGGCCAAGATGGATGGATCACCTGAGGTCAGGAGTTCATGACCAGCCTGACTAACATGGTGAAACCCCGTCTCTACTAAATACAAAAAAAAAAAAAAAAAAAAAAAAATAGCTGGCATGGTAGTGCATGCCTGTAATCCAAGCTACTTGGGAGGCTGAGACAGGAGAATCACTTGTACCTGGGAGGCGGAGGTTGCAGTGAGCTGAGATTGCGCCATTGCACTCCAGCCTGGGCAACCAGAGCAAAACTCTTACCAAAAAGAAAAAAAAAAAAAAAAAGAAATAAAAATAAAGATAGCTGGGTGTAGTGGTATATACCTATAGTCTGTGTACCTAGGAGGCTGAGGTAGGAGGATCACTTGAGCCCAAGAGTTGGAGGCTGCAGTAAGCTATGATTATGCCACTGCACTCCAGCTTGGGCAACAGAATGAGACGCTGTCTCAAACAAAACAAAACAAAAACCCAAAAACAGGCCGGGCGCGGTGGCTCAAGCCTGTAATCCCAGCACTTTGGGAGGCCGAGACGGGCGGATCACGAGGTCAGGAGATCGAGACCATCCTGGCTAACACGGTGAAACCCCGTCTCTACTAAAAATACAAAAACTAGCTGGGCGAGGTGGCGGGCGCCTGTAGTCTCAGCTACTCGGGAGGCTGAGGCAGGAGAATGGCGTAAACCCGGGAGGCGGAGCTTGCGGTGAGCTGAGATCCGGCCACTGCACTCCAGTCCGGGCGACAGAGCAAGACTCCGCCTCAAAAAAAAAAAAACCCAAAAACAAACAAACAAAAACAACCAAAACAGAATGAATGTAGGCCCAGAGTTGTCAATATGTACATTCATAGGACTTGAAGATGGGGTCTAGCCTCTGGACACTAGTGAATTTCAGCTAACCGGAAGGGTACATATTTACATTTTTCTTAAAATTACTCCAAGAAAGGATATTCTTCCACCTTTTCCATCGTTCTTCAGCTCAGTGTTTCTTTCTCAGTTCTAGTTCTGTTCCTCGCTCATGCCGTTTCCTCTCTCCAGAATATTCTTTTTGTATACCTGAAAGTCTTTAGCAAACCTCCCTAAAATTCTCCATACCCTTGACAGTGTCACTGTTTTTCTTCTCCATTTTCCTGATGTTCTTTATTTCTGTAACATGCATAGGGTGATGGGTATGAATCCTGTCCTCTGAATTGTGAGCTTCTTGAGGGCAGAGTGTCTTTCATGTTTCCCTGTATCCTTGTTGTAGTTGTTCACTTTCATAGATTTTCCACATCTTTGTACTGGATCTTCCTATCTAAAGCCTTTGTTAATCACTCGATAACATTTATAGAACTGAATCACTAAAACTTACTTTATTTGGCCAGGTACAAGGAATGGCTCATGCCTGTCATTCCAGCACTTTGGGAGGCTGAGGAGGGCGGATTACTTTAGCCCCAAGATTTGAAACCAGCCTTGGCAACATAGTAAGAAAGACCCTGTCCATACAAAATTAAAAATATAAGAATTAGGCTGGGCATGGTGGCTCACGCCTGTAATCCCAACACTTTGGGAGGCTGAGGCGGGCGGATCACGAGGTCAGGAGATCGAGACCATCCTGGCTAACACAGTAAAACCTCGTCTCTACTAAAAATACAAAAAAATTAGCCGGGCGTGGTGGCGGGCGCCTGTAGTACCAGCTACTCGGGAGGCTGAGGCAGAAGAACGGTGTGAACCTAGGAGGCAGAGCTTGCAGTGAGTTGAGATTACGCCACTGCGCTCCAGCCTGGATGACAGAGTGAGACTCTGTCTCTAAAATATTAAATAAATAAATAAATAATAAATAAAAGAATTAGCCAGGTGTGGTGGCGCATACCTGTAGTCCCAGCTTCTTGGGAGGACCACCTGAGCCCCAGAGGTCAAAGCTGCAGTGAGTGGTGATCATGCCACTACACTCCAGCCTGGATGAGAAGGTGAGACTCTGTCTCAAGAAATGAAAACAAAAACAAATTTATTAGATACCTAATCTATGTGACACTAATTACAAGTGAATCAAGATTTTAAAAAGAAATCATGCTAACCACATTAACTTTCAGTATAGTTTTATGACTATTACAAACCATCCAAATCTATTCCTACTTATTCTTTACTAATTCATATATTTAGCAAGTATTTATGGAGTGCCTGCCATGACAAAGGCCCTATGCTAAGCCTAACACATATACAAATTGTAGCTGTTCCTCAAGACCCTGCTTATACTCCTCTATAAATCCTTTCCAGTTCAAATTGAAAGGCTAAATAAACAGTCATTTTTTAAACTTGAGATCTCAGAGAGGAAACTGAAGTACATGATGTGTTAACTCGAAGATGGATTAGATGTTATAACTCCTCACACACTTCTGCAGCATAATCATTCATAGAACTGTGTTCTTTTAATTGGCTCCTGTGATTTTCAGGGACTCCAAGGGTGGGAAACACAGGGAGATAAAGATCATGCTGTTTCACTTGATGTGCTAAAATGGTTCTTTTGAGATAATACTCCTGTGGCATTTAGCTCAGCTTGCTCAGTGCCTGGCTCATGCTTGGTGCTCTGGAAATGTTACCTACTTTGCACATTCTGTTGTTATAGCAGTTGTTGTTTCTCTGCCTTTTACTGGTATGTCATTTTCATTAATTTGTAAACTTCCAGGAAAGGTCCTTAATTTCATTATCTTATAAGAGGTATAGGAGCTACCTGGTTGAATTATTTGCTGCTGATTTTAAGGTTGCTTTAAGGTTCAGTAGGCAGGGTAGGGAAGATGAGCATACAAATTTTATTTAACAAATTGTTTGTTAAAACAGTACTTATTATATGTTTGGTGCTGTCCTAAGCACTTTGTAAATATTAATTTATCTAACTCTCATAACTCTATGAAATAGTTACTTTTATTATCACATTTTATAGAAGAGGGTCCTGGGACACAGAGAGGTTAAGTAAGTTTACCGAAGACACACAGATAGTTACTAGCAAAGCCACTATTCAAATACAGTCAAAGGCTGGGCACAGTAGATCATGCCTGTAATCCCAGCACTTTGGGAGGCCAAGGTGGGTGGATCACCTGAGGTCAGGAGTTCGAGACCAACTTGACCAACATGGTGAAACCCTGTCTCTACTAAATAACAACAACAACAAAAAAAATTGGCCCAGCATGGTGGCACATGCCTGTGCCCATAATCCCAGCTACTTGAGAGGCTGAGGCAGGAGAATCACTTGAACCCGGGAGGTGAGGGTTGCAGTGAGCAAAGACTGCACCATTGCACTCCAGCCTGGGCAACGAGAGTGAAACTGCATTTCAGAAACAAACAAGGCCGGGCACGGTGGCTCACGCCTGTAATCCTAGCAGTTTGGGAGGCTGAGGCGGGTGGATCACCAGGTCAGGAGATTGAGACCATTCTGGCCAACATGATGAAACCCCATCTCTACTAAAAATACAAAAATTAGCTGGGCATGGTAGCGCACACCTGTAGTCCCACCTACTCGGGAGGCTGAGGCAGGAGAATCGCTTGAACCCAGGAGGCGAAGTTTGCAGTGAGCCGAGATTGCACCACTGCACTCCAGCCTGGTGACAGAGCGAGACTCTGTCTCAGAAACAAACAGAAATACTGTTGGTCTTGCAATTAAGCATTATTCAAGGTTGAATGTGAATGATGGCATATAAAAAATACAGAGAATGTGCTATGGCATTTCAAAGAAGGTAATGCTCATGTTAATGTCTTATTGGGAGTTAAGGAAGTCTTCATGCTGGCCAGGCACGGTGGCTCATGCCTATAATCACAGCACTTTGGGAGGCCGAGTTGGGCAGATCACAAGGTCAGGAGTTTCAGACCAGCTTGGCCAATATGGTGAAATCCTGTCTCTACTAAAAATACAAAAATTAGCTGGGCATGGTGGCATGTGCCTGAAGTCCCAGCTACTTAGGAAACTGAGGCGGAAGAATTGCTTGAACCTGGGAGGCAGAGGTTGCAGTGAGCCGAGATGGTGCCACTGCACTCCAGCCTGGGTGAGAGAGGGAGACTCCATCTCAAAAAAAAAAAAAAGTCTTTATGCTGGAATTGGCATTTTCAGGCGACGACTTTTTCAGGTGCTTGGACATGGGAGAAGAAAAGGGAAGCTAGGCCGGGTGTGATGGCTCACGTGTGTGATCCCATCACTTTGGGAGGCCGAGGTGGGTAGGTCACTTAAGGTCAGGAGTTTGAGACCAGCCTAGCCAACATGGTCAAACTCCATCTCTACTAAAAATACAAAGAATTAGCCCAGCGTGGTGGCGGGCACCTGTAGTCCCAGCTACTTGGGAGGCTGAGGAAGGAGAATCATGTGAACTCAGGAGGCAGAGGCAGCAGTGAGCCAGGACCACACCACTGCACTCCAGCCTGGCCAACAGAGCAAGACTCCGTCTCAAAAACAAACCCAAAAAGAAAATAGTAATGCAAAACCTCGGGGATGGGAAATGGTAGGCCATCAGGAAGTAGTCCTGCATGTAAGCAGCATGTAAGGATACTATAGGAGGGAGGCAAGACAGGAGAGCTGATGTGGGGTTAGAGCATAGGATCCTTGAGATTCTGAATGGAGGACAAGCTGGAGAAGATGTGACATAGAGCTGTGCTTTGATAAGTATGGAAGCTTCGTATGCGATGAATCAGAACTGATAGAGATTCCCTGTAGGAAAACCAGTTATAAGGTCATTATGTCCAGAAAAGAGGCAATTAGGCCTTGAAGTATGGTGAAGATAGGTATAGATACAGGAAACATTTCAGAATTTGAATTGACAGCAGAATAACACAACCAAAATGGATAGTCAAGTATTTATATCATTATATGACAACTGTAAGTTTATTTTATGGTCAGTAAGGTCCTTTGAATATCTTGGAAACTCTGCTCTTGTTGTAACTGAGCATTATTTTAAGAGAGAGAAAATATATTCATTTATCTCTAAAGAAATATGAAGTTTCTTTCATTGGACTTGTAATTTACATCCAAGGAAATGATTTCCTTTGAGGCCAGCTAATTTATTCAGAATGTCTGGATTGAAAATGTTTCTTAGTCTGCTTCGTGTAGACAAAATTAGAAACCACTTTAGCCTAATGATTTGGAAGAAATGATTTCTTTAAAATTGTGATCATCTCAGTTTCTTTCATGTGATACAAATGTAAATCACAAATGAGAACCTAAATGTGTCTGTCAGTTGGCTTTGCTAAGCAAAAATCTTCTAGCTGACTCATCCTGTTTGCAGAAGAATTATTTCAAAGTAACCTTTGGAAAACCTGAGTAGAAGTGGTTTGGATTAGTGAGGTTGATAAATGTCAGTGTAAGAGGAATATTCAGTTACAGTTTGGATACCTCTGTTGCTTTGCGAGAATTGTAACAAAGTAAAGCCAAGAGATGATGATGCCTTAGAGTTGTATCAGTACAATACCTAGGAGTAAATTTAATCAAGGAAGTAAAAGACTTGTACCCTGAGAACTATAAAACATTGCTGAAAGTAATTAAAGACGTATATAAATGGAAAGATGTTCCATAGTTTAGAAGACTTAATATTGTTAAGATGTCAAAACTAAAAGTGATCTACAGATTCATTGCAAGCCTTATCACAATTTCAATGGCCTTTTTGCAGAAATGGAAAAGCCAATATTCAAATCAGCTGTAATCATAAGGTGCCCTGAATAGCCCTTCGTGGATGTTCTTGAAAAAGAAGAACAAAATTGGTGGATTTATACTTCTCAATTTTAAAACTTACCCTTACCTCACATTATATATAAAAACTGACTCAAAACAATCAACCAACAAACTAAATGTAAGAGCTAAAACCGTAAAGCTATTAGACAAAAACATAGGAGTAATTATTCACAACCTTGGATTTGGCATTGGATTCTTAGATATGACCCCAAAAGCACAAGCAACAAAAGAAGAAAAATAGATGAATTGGATTTAATAAAAATTAGAAACTTTTTCGCATTCAAGGACATTATCAAGAAAATGAAAAGACAACCTATAAAACGGGAGAAAATATTTTCAGATCATATCTCTGATAAGGGTCTAGTATTGAGAATATGTAAATAATTCTTACATATCAGCCAGGCGTGGTGGCACACGCCTGTAATCCCAGCACTTTGGGAGGCCGAGGCAGGCAGATCACAAGGTCAGGAGATCGAGACCATCCTGGCTAACACGGTGAAACCCCGTCTCTACTAAAAATACAAAAAATTAGCCGGGCGTGGTGGTGGGCACCTGTCATCCCAGCTACTCAGGAGGCTGAGGCAGGAGAATGGCATGAACCCAGGAGGCAGAGCTTGCAGTGAGCCAAGATCACGCCACTGCAATCCAGCCTGGGAGACAGAGCGAGACTCTGTCTCAAAAAAAAGAAAAAGAATTCTTTCATGTCAACAGCAAAGACAGCAAGGCAAAGTGGGTATGTACAGCAAGGCAAAGTGGGTATGTACCGGTAGTTCCAGCTACTTGGGAAGATAAGTTGGGAAGATCAACGCCAACCTGGATAGCATAACATAACATAACATAACATAACATAACATAACATAACATAACA
>NC_045434.1:169917864-169923054 GCF_002776525.5 Piliocolobus tephrosceles | reverse complement strand
CATAACATAACATAACATAACATAACATAACATAACATAACATAACATAACATAGCAACGTGGTGTCTAAAAAACAGACAGCCCAGTTAAAAAACGGGCAGGCCTGGCGCGATGGCTCACACCTGTAATCCCAGCACTTTGAGAGGCCGAGGTGGGCGGATCACTTGAGGTCAGGAGTTTGGGACCAGCCTGACCAACATGGAGAAACCCCATTTCTACTAAAAATACTAAATTAACTGGGTGTGATGGTGCATGCCTGTAATCTCAGCTACTCGGGAGGCTGAGGCAGGAGAATCGCTTGACCCCGGGAGCTGGAGATTGCGGTGAGCTGAGATAGTGCCACTGTACTCCAGCCTGGGCAACAAGAGTGAAACTCCATCTCAAAAAAAAAAAAAAGAAAAAAAAAAGTTACAGGACTTGAATAGACATTTCAAAAAAGAATCACATGAAAAGATGCTTAACATCATTAGGCATTATGGGAATGCAAATCAAAAACACCAACTAGAATTATTTTTTTTAAAAAAGAGAAAAATAATGAGTGTTGGTGAGGATGTAGAAAAATTGGACCCTTGTACATGGCTGGTTAGAAGTGTAAAATGTTTCAGCCACTATAAAAAAACAGTTTGGCAGCTTCTCAGAAAGTTCAACATAGATTACTATATGACCGTGCTATACTATACTATATATAGATTACTATACTGCCCCCAAGTATATGCCCAAAAGAATTGAAAACAAGGTACTCCAACAAGTAAATGTACATACATGTTCATAATAGCACCATTACAAATAGATGAAAGTTAGAAACAGCTCCAATGTCTATCAGCAGATGAATGGATAAGCAAATTGAGGTATATACATACAATGGAATATTTTTCTACCATAAAACAGAGTGAAGTATTAATACGTGCTACAATGTGGGTTAGCTTTCAAAACTTTATGCCAAGTGAAGAAGCCAGACACAGTTGTCACATGTAATATAGTTCTGTTTGTATGAAATATTCAGAACAGACATAGAGACGATGCAGATGGTGGTGGGGGGAAATGGGGCACTGTGGTACTGTTACTGGAAAGGGATCCAGATCTAAACCCCAAGAGAGGATTCTTGTATCTCACGCAGCTGAGTACAAGTGAAAACAAGTTTATTAGAAAGTAAAGGAATAGGCCGAGCGCGGTGGCTCATGCTTGTAATCTCAGCACTTTGGGAGGCTGAGGCGGGTGGATCACCAGAGGTCAGGAGTTTGAGACCCTCCTGGCCAACATGTTGAAACCTCGTCTCTGCCAAAAATACAAAAATATTAGTTGGGTGTGGTTATAGGTGCCTGTAATTCCAGCTATTCGGGAGGCCGAAGCAGGAGAATCGCTTGAACCTAGGAGGCAAGCAGGTTGCAGTGAGCTGAGATCATGCCATTGCGCTCCAGCCTGGGCAACAAGAGCGAAATTCCATCTCAAAAAAAAAAGGCCAGGCTTGGTAGGTCATGCCTGTAATCCCAGCCCTTTGGGAGGCCGAGGCGGGCAGATCACCTGAGATCAGGAGTTTGAGACCAGCCTGGCCAACATGGCAAAACCCCATCTTTACTAAAAGTACAAAAATTAGCCGGGCATGGTGGCAGGCGCCTGTAATCCCAGTTACTCAGGAGGTTGAGGAAGGAGAATTGCTTGAACCTGGGAGGCAGAGGTTGCAGTGCACCAAGATCATGCCATTGCACTCCAGCCTAGGCGACAAGAGCGAGACTCCATCTCAAAAAAGGAATAAAGGAATGACTGCTCCATAGGCAGAGCAGTGTCATGGGCTGCTTGGCTGAGTATACTTACGATATTTCTTGATTATATGCTAAACAAAGGGTTTTCTGGGAAAGGGGTGGGGAATTCCTGGAACTTAGGGTTCTTCCCCTTTTTAGACCATATAGGGTAACTTCCTGACATTGCCATGGCATTTGTAAACTGTCATGCATGGGTGGGAGTGTCTTTTAGCATGCTAATGCATTATAATTAGCATATAATGAGCAGCGAGGACCTCCAGTGGTCACTTTCATCACCATCTTGGTTTTGGCGGGTTTTGGCAGCTTCTTTACAGCATTGCTTTTATCAGTGGGGTCTTTGTGACCTGTATCTTGTGCTGACCTCCTATCATCCCGTCTAAGAATGCCTAACCTCCTTGGATGCAGCCCAGCAGGTTTCAGCCTCATTTTACCCAACCCCTGTTCAAGATGGAGTCAAACAACTCTGACAGCACTACAGCTTTTTTTTTGGAGATGGAGTCTCCCTGTGTTTCCCAGGCTGGAGTGTAGTAGCACAGTCTTGGCTCACTGCAACCTCCACCTCTTGGGGTCAAGTGATTCTCCTGCCTCAGCCTTCTGAGTAGCTGGAATTACAGGCACCCACCACCACACCCAGCTAATTTTTTTTGTAGTTTTAGTAGAGACGGGGTTTTACCATGTTGGCCAGGCTGGTCTTGAACTCCTGATCTCAAGTGATTCACCCACCTCGGCCTCCTAAAGTGCTGGGATTATAGGCGTGAGCCACTGGGCCTGGCCCGCAACACTACAACTCATAGGAGGAACAGGGGAGTAAAACAAAATAAGTTTCGAATTAGATTTTTAAAGGCTCAATTTTAAAGGATTAGATCAGAAAGTTGGACAAATGGGATGAGATGAAGGAAAAAATGGGAAATAAAAACAAATTATCATTAACCTAGCTGGGCTAGGTGGCATGTGCCTCTGTAACCCCAGCTACTCAAGAGGCTGAGGTGGGAGGATCACCCGAGCCCAGGAGCTCGAATCCAGCCTGGACAACATAGTGAGATCCCTATCTCTTTAAAAAAAAAAAAAATGGTGTCGGCTGGGTGCAGTGTAATCATGCCTGTAATCCCAGCACTTTGGGAGGCCGAGGCGGGTGGATCATGAGGTCAGGAGATCGAGACCTGGCTAACATGGTGAAATTCTGTCTCTACACAAATACAAAAGAAATAGCTCGGCATGGTAGCGGGCACTTGTAGTCCCAGCTACTCGGGAGGCTGAGGCAGGAGAATGGCGTGAACCCGGGAGGCAGAGGTTGTAGTGAACCAAAATCACACCACTGCACTCCAGCCTGGGCAACAGAGCGAGACTCCATCTCAAATAAATAAATAAATAAATAACAACAAATTATCATTAACCTGTTTCAGCCAGGGGCTGGAGTTTAACATCAAGGTGAGTTCTTACATGTTACATGCAAAACGTGGCCCATGAATTTTTTTTTTTTTTTTGGATTAGGTCAGAATTATGTTAAATCTTTTGAGAAGAATAAAGCAAAATATTAGTAACTAATTTCATTAAAGATCTTGAACATAAGTTAGTAAAATTAAGAAACAATGAATTTCATATGTTTTTAGAGGGAAGATTCACTCCTTTGGAAGTTGAATCTTCCCTCTAAATCTAAATCCCTCAGAGAATCTAGTATATAGGAGAAACCACAATTAGCTAAACTATTTTTAGCTACTTGAGTTCAGTGCAGCAATAAGAAAAAAAATGAATGCAAAATGTGTTTTGTGCTTATTAGGTCATAATACAGATCGCTTGTAAAATGTACAGGGAATTTTTGTATACGTTGATTTGTCAATGGTGACTGATTTTTTTTTTTTTTTTACTTTGTTTCATTATTTGGTGGCCCTTTTTGTCACTTTAATATGTAATATTCTGTTAGTTTTGTTTTTGAGAAGATGGAGTTGCTCCATGTCAGATAGAAAAATGCCCATTCTTGCAAGAAAAAGGTTCTCTCTTTGATTGCAGATGATGAAAGCCATGAACAAGTCCAATGAGCATGTCCTGGCAGGAGGTGCCTGCTTCAATGAAAAGGCAGACTCTCATCTTGTGTGTGTGCAGAATGATGATGGAAACTATCAGACCCAGGCTATCAGTATTCACAATCAGCCCAGAAAAGGTGAGCATTTGAGCTGGTTGAGATTATGATAATGGAAAATTATACTGGATTTGGACAGTTAGATACCTCAGTCCCCTAACACTCACTTTCTAGATAGGTGACCACAAACAAATTAATTAACCTTTCCAACCATATTCTTCAGGATTATGTTGACTCCCCAAGTGGCCAGACTCAGAGTTGCAAATGGGATATCTGTTATTGAGGGAACTATTTTGAAAATATGCCTTTAGGAGGGAGGGATAGCATTAGGAGAAAGACCTAATGTAAATGACGAGTTGATGGGTGCAGCAAACCAACATGGCATGTGTATACTTATGTAACAAACCTGTATGTTGTGCACATGTACCCTAGAACTTAAAGTATAATAATTTATAAAAAAAAAAAAAGAAAGAAAGAAAATTTGCCCTTAGGATATTGACAGGGCCAGCACTGGCATTTGAAGGCAAGACTCGGCCCCATAATGAGAGTATGTTTCGGTAAATTTGAAGCTTGTTAGATGACCATTCCCACAGAATGCTAATTAATTGACAGGATTCTGAAGGAAGGTTCAGTGCTATTCAGAATGTGGTCTCCACACCCCAGATTCGCTAATCAAAATTTGCATTTTAATGAGATCTCTGTGTGATTCAAGTGCACATTTGACTTTGAGAAGCATTGCTCAAGAGACATTACCTAAAGTGTTTTCTTAGGCTCTATGGTGTTAAAAACTGTTCACATGAAAACATAAGTCTTGTTTAATACATTTCATCTAAGAAACCCTGTGTTAGGCCAGCTGCGGTGGCTCATACCTATAATCCCAGCACTTTGGGAGGTCGAGGCAAGAGCATCATTTGAGCTAAGGAGTTCAAGACAAGCCTGGGCAACATAGCAAGACCCTGTCTCTAAAAAAAAAAAAAAAAAAGAGCTGGGCATGGTGGCTCACACCTGTAATCTCAGCACTTTGGGAGGCTGAGGTGGGTGGATCACCTAAGGTCTGGAGTTCGAGACCAGCCTAAACAACATGGGGAAACCACATCTTTTGTATTTGTAAAAATACAAAAAAGTTGGCTAGGCGTCATGGCGCATGCCTGTAATCCCAGCTACTTGGGAGGCTGAGGCAGGAGAATCGCTTGAATCCGGGAGACAGAGGTTGCAGTGAGCCAAGATTGTACCATTGCACTCCAGCCTGGGCAACAAGAGTGAAACTCCGTCTCAAAAAAAAAAAAAAAGAACAAACCCTGTGTGTTAAACAAGCTTAGACAGGCTTCTTTTTTTTTTTTTTTTTTTTTTTTT
>NC_045434.1:169883857-169917764 GCF_002776525.5 Piliocolobus tephrosceles | reverse complement strand
TCCTGCCTCAGCCTCCCGAGTAGCTGGGACTGCAGGCACCTGCCACCACGCCTGGCTAATTTTTTGTATTTTTAGTAGAGACGGGGTTTCACCGTGTTAGCCAGGATGGTCTCGATCTCCTGACCTCGTGATCCGCCCGCCTCAGCCTCCCAAAGTGCTGGGATTACAGGCGTGAGCCACTGCGCCCGGCCAGACAGGCTTCTTTACTATGGGACTTTATAGATCCATTAACAAGGTGGTGTGTAATCTAATTTTTCAAGAGGAAGATAGCATCTAACTATTCCCAAGTTTATTTGAACCACAAGTCTTTTTTTCCTCAGAGTTTCTCCAAAGCCAGTGTTCCTTCGTATGTTTTGTGAAACACTTGTCTAGTAGGAATACAGTAGGTCACTGTCTTCAATATGTATCTATATATATAGATATGAAATATATCTATATCTATATTCAACGAGAGAGAGAGACAGAGACAGAGTCTCGCTCTGTCACCCAGCTAGAGTGCAGTAGTGTGATCTCAGCTCACTGCAACCCCTGCCTCCTGGATTGAAGCGATTCTCTGCCTTGGCTTCCTGAGTAATCCTGGGATTACAGGCATGCATCACCACACCCAGCTAATTTTTATATTTTAAGTAGAGACAGGGTTTCACCATGTTGGCCAGGCTGGTCTCGAACTCTTGGCCTCAAGTGAATCCATCTGTCTCCGCTTCAGTGCTGGGATTACAGGCATGAGCCACCACAGCTAGCCAATATATTTTTTAAATCAGTTATTCAGTAAAGGTATAAAAGGTATTTAGCACAGGTATATTCAAATGCAGTATCTAAAATAAGGTAGGTGTTAAGGATACAATGCTCCTTATTAGTCATATTGTATCTAGAATATTCAAATAAGTTTTGTATATCATTAATGAAAATATAGTCATAAAACTAGAGGGTCTCAAGAGGATGATTCAATACTTGTGAGAAAGCTGGAGCCTAGGTCAAAGTAAGCCTTCTTGAATAAAGTATGAATGTTTAACCTGGAAAGGTAGAGATTAGAAGGGGATGAAAAAATAGCCATCTCAATTCTTACGGTGTTTTATTATGTGGAAATAAGGCTGAACTTCTGTATAGCTACAAAAGGCCAGAACCAGCACCAATGGGTGAAAGTAAGTAAGTAAGTAAATGAATGGATATGGCTGTGTTCCAATAAAATTTTGTTTACAGAAGCAGGCTGGAGGCCAAGCAGGCTATAGCTTGCCAACCCCTGACCTCAACCATTAAGACTCCTTTTCTTGTAAGATACTTGAATTCTTAATTAGAGGAAGAACAAAACAAAATGGAGGAGTATATCTTAAAACCTTGTTCCCAGAACTATTGTAAGCATCAGAATTATTGGTTACATGTTTATTGTGAAATATAGATTTGATTTTCTTTTTTAATTTTCTGTATGATGGTGGTTGGAATTCTCAACTTCTGAATATTTCATTATTGTTCTCAATCCCTCCAGCTTAGGGTCTGTCTTACTAAACTATTTCTATTGCTGTTTTAGTGACTGGTGCCAGTTTCTTTGTGTTCAGTGGCGCTCTGAAATCCTCTTCTGGATACCTTGCCAAGTCCAGTATTGTGGAAGGTAAGGAATGAATTTGTTCAGTCCTTATAATAAGGATTGAACTTATGTACATAAAGGGAATCCTTTACACTTCTGCTGTAGATGTCTGACTCCTGTTTATTCAGTAGCATTTCTTCAGCAAATTAAAACTGCCATGAGAGTGCTTAGTTCTCTAAAGAAAGGAGTAAGTGGCAGGAATACCATGTGACAATGACATTAAAACTAGGAGATGGCCTTTCAGAGCTCTGGGATAAGGTACCTGAGGGCATGTAGTCTGAGTTCAAAGGTATCATTGGGTGGAAATATTAATATGTAAGTGTGTAGATGAAAGTCAGTCTCTCCTGTCCACAAGAATGCTGTTGTCATCATTTGGAGTGCAAAATGGGATGTGCTGTCTGCTAGTTTGCTATAATTAGACATGACAGACATGTTGACAAAAGTTAATTAAACTAAAGGCTAATTGGCACACCATTTATTTTCTTTGTTGGTTATTCATTGTGTTTTGATCTGGTTACTCTTATTTCATAACAGCTGGCTTAAAACAACCATTGTATCATGCTTGCTTATCCTCTAGATCAGGAATCTTGACAGGGCAATGCAGGGATGGTTTAACCCTGCTTCATGATGTTTGGAGTCTTAGTTGGGATGACTTGAAGTTCTCTGATGACTGGGAGCTAGAATTATATGAAGGTTTGTTCACACATACATCTGAGGCCTGGCCTGGGATGATTTAAAGACTAGGAGTGGTGACTGGCATACTTCCGTGGGGACCCCTTAACATGGCTTGGTAGCCTTGGGATAGTTGGACTTCTTACATGGTGGTTCAGGACTCCAAACATGAATGTTCTAGCAAGAAGGTGGAAGCTGCATTGCCTTTTGTGACCCATCCTTTAAAGTTATATTGTGTCATTTCCACCATACTCTGGTGTTGGAAAAAGGGAGGGGAATTACACTTCACTTCTACATGGGAGAATGGGAAGACAGCATTGTAGAAAAATAAGATGGGAGATATGGCCATTTATGGAAAATGTAGTCTGCCTCACATGATGACAGGTTTTCATTATTACAGTAGCTCACTCCAAAGCTCTGTGTAAAAACAGTCCTTTCTTAGGCTGGGTGCAATGGCTCATGCCTGTAATCCCAGCACTTTGGGAGGCCGAGGAGGGCAGATCACTTGAGGTCAGGAGTTCGAGACCAGCCTGGCCGACATGGTGAAACACCATCTCAAGTAAAAATACAAAAAAAAAACAGCCCAGCGTGGTGGCACATGCCTGTAATCCCTGCTACTTGCGAGGCTGAGGCAGGAGAATCGCTTGAACCTGGGAAGCAGGGAAGCAAAGGTTGCAGTGAGCCGAGATCATGCCATTGCACTCCAGCCTGGGCAACAGAGTGAGACTCTATCTTAAAAAAAAAAAAAAAAGAAAAGAAAAAAGGCCAGGTGTGGTGGCTCACACCTGTAATCCCAGCACTTTGGGAGGCTGAGGTGGGCAGATCACGAGGTCAGGAGATTGAGACCATCCTGGCTAACACGGTGAAACCCCATCTCTACTAAAAATACAAAAAATTAGATGGGTGTGGTGGCCGGCACCTGTAGTCCCAGCTACTCGGGAGGCTGAGGCAGGAGAATGGTGTGAACCTGGGAGGCAGAGCTTGCAGTGAGCCGAGATCGCAACACTGCGCTCCAGCCTGGGCGACAGAGCGAGACTCTGTCTCGGGAAAAAAAAAGGCCTTTCTTAGGGCTGGATTCCAGTGTGTTGATTGAAATACATAGATAATCTTACATATATTTATAGATACTGGCTTTGGTCTTCTTTTGGTAAATTTAATAAAACAGTGAGTGAAACACAGAGTGCACTATTTTACAACTAAAATTTACAACTCTGACTACAAAACAGAAACATGCCGTTAATAAATTGTTACAAAATCTAAGAGGTTTTTGGGTTGTTTTTTTTTTTTTTTTTTTTTTTTCCTTTTTTTGAGATGGAGTCTTACTTGTAGCCCAGGCTGGAGTACAGTGGCACAATCTTGGCTCATTGCAACTTCTACCTCAAGTGATTCTCCTGTCTCAGCCTCCTGAGTAGCTGAAATAACAGTTGTGCACCAACACGCCCAGCTAATTTTTTTGTATTTTTAGTAGAGATGGGGTTCCACCATGTTGGTCAGGCTGGTGTTGAGCTCCTGACCTCAAATGATCCACCAGGCTCAGCCTCCCAAAGTGCTGGGATTACAGGCATGAGCCACTGTACCCAGCCTAAGAAAGGACTGTTTTCTTAAAATCTAGGAGTTAAAAGTCATTTGGTCTAAAGCAACTAGTTAAAGCCTATATGATCAAGTGTTGACTGTAGTTGAAATTGTGACTTCACAAGGTGATTTAAAAATACCCCTTAAATGTTGTTAAATGATAAAATGAACCGGGCATGGTGGCATATGCCTATAGTACCAGCTACTTGGGAGGCTGAGGTGGGAGGACCCTGTGAGGCCAGGAGCTTGAGGCTGCAGTGCACTATGATTGTCCCTGTGAATAGCCACTGTGCTCCAACCTGGGCAGTTGTTTCTTTTAAAAAAAAAAAAAAGAAGATAAATTGACCTGACACAGATCCTTACCAAATCAAAGCAGCATGTTTAAAAATTATGTGTTTATGTGTCTGGGTTGGTAATTTCTTGGGTCTTGCATTTCATTTGTGTGTTTCAGTGGAGCAATTGGCTGCCTGTTTATGAAATTTTTATTGAGACTCTTTAGAAATTATTTCATTGTGTGTCAATGAAGCAGAGTAATTGCTCAGCATGTGACAACTTTTACTCTCAATTTCAGTGTTTGCCTTCAACTCAGGTAGGTAGCAGCTGAAAAAGTTACCATCTGTTGGTTATCTGATAGCCCATATGAAACTCGGTGGTAGGTTTGCCTTATTTGCTAGTCAATAAATGGATTTATCTCCAAGCCCACTACTATAATTTATTCAGTGATTTATTTAGAAACATTTATTGGGCATTCACTCTATGCCAGGCAGTCATAGTAAGGTGAGAGAGATGGAGATGCAAACAAATAAATATGATGAGAGGATGATAAATGCAGGAGTGAAAATAGGAACAAAATGTTCAGTGTGTCCAGAAGAAGGTGACTGTGTTTAAGTTTTCCCCTTAAGTAGTCTCAGGAGAAATTCTTAGTTGTGTCTGAAGTGAAATCAACTTAGTTGTGTTTGAAGTGAAATCAACTAGCAAGTGTTTTAATCTTGGCATTGCTTTTCACAACACTTTCAGTAAGAGGTTCAGCTCAAAGAGCAAACCTCTGTATCAGTCAGCTTTGGAAAGCAGAGCAAAGATTTACATTTAACTCAGAGGGATTTGCTAGATGCCAGGTGCTGTGTTTCATTTGCCTCTCCTTTGGCTTTGTATTGATTGCTAGATGGCGTTATGGTCCAGATTACTGCAGAGAACATGGATTCCTTGAGGCAGGCACTGCGAGAGATGAAGGACTTCACCATCACCTGTGGGAAGGCGGATGTGGAGGATCCCCAGGAGCACATCCACATCCAGTGGGTGGATGATGACAAGAACGTTAGCAAGGGGTAAATGCAGTACATGTCCCCCCTTGTGGCTTTTAGTTATAGGTTAGGCTCTGGGTTTTGTCTGCTGTCTACATTGGTGTTTTATAGCTTTACTGAAAGCCCTGCCTAAGAAAGACTGCTTTGTATGCTTAACATATAATTTTAAATCTCTGGTTTTGTAAGTTAGTTTCTGAAGGAGTTTCTATATGTATTTTTGAGAGGAATATAAGTAGAGGGGTTGATGAAACAAAAGAGTCCCTCTGTAGTTATTGAGATAACAGTAATACCTGAGCCTTTTAAGATTTACAACACATTTTTGCCAACATTGTTTTGTTTGATATAATAACAGGTGTTAACATTTCCATTCTATAAATGAGTAAACAAGTACCAAAAGGCTAAGTGACTTTTCAGGTCTACAAAGCTAGGAAGTGATAAGACTAGCTCTTAAAACCACCTTCTTGGGCTTCAAATTCTATATTCTTTCTCAGTGTTCGACAACTCTATTCTAATGGTTCAAGCCAAAACCTTGGAGACATCTTTGACACTTTTCTTTCCCCTCACCCCTTTCTTTTTCTCATACCTAGACATTCAGGGACAAGCTGGAAAACACTGCATTTATACATTACAAACTGAACTTTGTATCCTTTCTCAAAGGATTCTACACAACAAAGGGTGCTCTTTTTTTTTTTTTCTAACATTGCTATTTGATGAATTAGAAATTAAACTTAAATTCAAGTAATTTTGACTAAATGAAGTGAATGCCTGATACTGAAATTTAAGTTAGATTCGACTTTTAATACATAGAGATTTAGCCTGGTGTGGTGGCTCATGCCTGTAATCCCAGCACTTTGGGAGGCCGAGGCAGGTGGATCATTTGAGGTTGGGAGTTCAAGACCAGCCTGACCAACATGGAGAAACCTCATCTCTACTAAAAATACAAAATTAGCTGGGCATAGTGGCACATGCCTGTAATCCCAGCTACTCAGGAGGCTGAGGCAAGAGACTCACTTGAATTGGGAGGCAGAGGTTTCGGTGAGCTGAGATGATGCCATTGCACTCCGGCCTGGGCAACAAGAGCGAAACTCTGTCTCAAGAAAAAAAAAATACGTAGAGATTCAAGAACATAAACAGGTTTGAAAATTGTTAGGAAAAGTTTAGAATCTTTGTGCCAATTATTTTGAATCCTAATCAGAATGAATGTGTATCTCCACGTATTTATACTTGTTGTATTTCAGGGAGGAAATGACTGTCAGAAGTGGCCTTTCTGTTTAGGAATCTAGGAGTGATAATTTAGCACTAAAGGGAATGTGTTATGACAGATACATAGATACTTGTTTATACCAGCACTGTCATAATTAGCAACTTGGTCAAATAATTCCTTTTTCTTTTTTTTTTTCTTGGAGACAGAGTCTCACTCTGTAGCCCAGGCAGGAGTACAGTGGTGCGAGCTCGGCTCACTGCAACCTCCGCCTCCCAGGTTCAAGTGATTCTCATGCCTCAGCCTGCCCAGTAGCTGGGATTTTAGGCGTGTATCACTATTGGCCGGCTAATTTTTTGTATTTTTAGTAGAGGTGGGGTTTTGCCATGTTGCTGATGCTGGTCTCGAACTCCTGAGCTCACACAGTCCTCCCACCTCAGCCTCCCAAAGTGCTGGGATTACAGGTGTGAGCCATCATGCCCAGCAAATGATTCTTTTTTTTTTTTTTTTTGTTGAAGCGGAGTCTCGCTCTGTCGCCCGGACTGGAGTGCAGTGGCCAGATCTCAGCTCACTGCAAGCTCCGCCTCCCAGGTTTACGCCATTCTCCTGCCTCAGCCTCCGGAGTAGCTGGGACTACAGGCGCCCGCCACCTCGCCCGGCTAGTTTTTGTATTTTTAGTAGAGACGGGGTTTCACCGTGTTAGCCAGGATGGTCTTGATCTCCTGACCTTGTGATCCGCCCGTCTCGGCCTCCCAAAGTGCTGGGATTACAGGCTTGAGCCACCGCGCCCGGCCCCAGCAAATGATTCTTAATAAATATTTATTAGACTCCTAAGTTCCAAGCAGTGGATCAGTAATGGGAATATAAGCACATACAGGTGAATATATCATATTCCCTCCCCTTCAGAAGTTCATTTGTAAGTCAGGTATGCAAACATGAAGAATATATCATGACGAGTATCATTACAGTCAGGAGCAGAGTGAAAATAAGATTCTTGAGTGGGTGACCATGCATTCACTGAAAGAAGGAATACTGGAAGAAGAGCAGGTTTGATTAATCAATTTCTTTACGTTAAAGAGAAGTAGCTCCTGGAAAAATGATTCCTTTTTACATGTGTGTTCTTTGAATTATTGCAGTGCATAAATCCTTTCCCAAGAGTTCAGTTCATGTACATTTTTATACAGTGGCTTCTTCTTGCTATGATGTGCTGCACAGGTGTGTTCAGCAGGGTACCCAGTGTAATTAGCAGGAAGACTTCTGCAGCAAAATGTGATAGGAAAAATGGCTTTTCTAACTTCAAGAGCCGCTTCTATCTTTCCTTTGCCTCTATTTTAGTGTCGTAAGTCCTATAGATGGGAAGTCCATGGAGACTATAACAAATGTGAAGATATTCCATGGATCAGAATATAAAGCAAATGGAAAAGTCATCAGATGGACAGAGGTAAGGAAATGAAACTTGGCATACTTGACCCACTTTGAGCACAACTTTTTGCTAGGCTGAGAGCCACATTCTGGGTTGACTCTGTAGGATAAGAAAAAAATATCTCTGAGAAAAATCTTTCTCATTTATACCCAATTCCCCCTGATCTATCTGAAATTACCAGAAAGAAATGCTGCCAGTGCAGCCTGCACCCGTCTGATGTATACTCCTTCCTGTGAACTAACTTTTAGAGATTTCTTTGCATTGGAACTCAAGAAAAGTACATCTCTGAATGGTACATTCCATCTCTGCTGTATTCTTCAGAAAGCTGGGTCAGTTATTCTGCACTTATAAACTATCTTAGATAACACGACAGTCTTTAAAAAACAGACTTATTTCACTAATAAGAAAACTAGGCCAGGCACAGTGGCTCACACCTCTAATCCCAGCATTTTGGGAGGCTGAGGTAGGTGGATCACTTGAAGTCAGGAATTCAAGACCAGCCTGGGTAACATGGTGAAACCCCTTACCCACTAAAAATACAAAAATTAGCTGAGGCGTGGCGGTGCATGCGTGTAGTCCCAGCTGCTTGAGAGGCTGAGGCATGGGAATTGCTTGAACCCGGGAGGCAGAGGTTACAGTGAGCTGAGATCATGCCACTGCACTCCATCCAGCCTGGGCAACAGAGCAAGACTCTCTCTCAAAAAAAAAACCAAAAAAACAAAAAAAAACTAGGCCGGGCGCGGTGGCTCATGCCTGTAATCCAGCACTTTGGGAGGCCAACGTGAGCAGATCACCTGAGGTCTGGAGTTTGAGACCAGCCTGACCAACATGGAGAAACCCCATCTCTACTAAAAATAAAAATTAGCCAGGAGTGGTGGTGCATGCCTGTAATCCCAGCTACTCAGGAGGCTGAGGTGGGAGAATCGCTTGAACCTGGGAGGCGGTGGTTGTGGTGAGCTGAGGTCGTGCCATTGCACTTCCGCCTGGACAACAAGAGTGAAACTCCGTCTCCAATAACAAACAAAAAAAACAAAACTAAAGCTCAGAGACTGACTAACTTGCTCAAGATTACAAGGCAAATAAATAATGATAAAATCCTGATTAAAATCCAGATCTGGCCAACTCCTAAGCTCTTTCCCACTGTATTAATTTGTTCCTTGAAAGCTGTATTAGAGGCTCACCTGCAAATGAGAGGAGCAGGGCAGTGACCCTTTTTTGTATGTACATATCATATGGATCAGAAAGTTTATTCTCTTCATCCCCAAGAGGTCTGAGAAAAAATAAAATTTGAAAAAAATTTAAAAAGTTCTCAGTGAGTAAACAGGTAGATCTTAGATTCCTTTATTACTTTGGAACCTCATGTATGCTAATTTGTAAAGGATTAAATTATAAGATCTCTAGGATTCTTTTCAGCTTTGAAACTCTTACATTTAAAAAAAAAAAAAATTCTGTGACTTCTAGCTTTTCCATTTCACACAAAAGGAAACAGACCCAGGTTGTTAAATCTCTTACTCAAAGTTCACATGGCTGGTTCCTGATAGCAGAGATGAGACCTGGTTCTCCAGTTCTGAGCAGCTGTCCTAAGGGACTCATCCTGCATAACAGTCTCCATGATTTCATATGCAGCCAAGGGATTTTAGTTGCTTGCTATGTAATGATTTGTCCCTTTGACACATTTTGAGCAGCGCAGAGTCTGGAACGTGTAAAACACTTTATGGCTTACAAAGCAGTTTGACCTCTGTTCCCTCCTTTTCGCTCCCCAGTAGCAGTGAGGTAGGCAAGCTACCCATCCTAAGATGCAAATGAGAAAACAGGCTCAGACAGGTCATGTGACTGTAACTTTGTGACTAATGTTGGTTAATGGCAGAGCAGGGGCCAGTGCTCAGGTCTCCTGACTCCCACTCTGTCACTTCATGCCACCACTCTCCAATGCATCCAGGTACAGGGCTTCGGAGCTGCCTCCTTTGTAGTCCTCTCAGTGTAAGCTCCTTATGGAACAGTAAGCCAGGAGTAGCTATATAGAAACATCATGTATTTGCATTTCTGTATCTTTTATATTTTTGCCTTTTTTTTTTTTTTTGAGATGGAGTCTCTCGCTCTTGTTGCCCAGGCTGGAGTGCAATGGTGTGATCTCGGCTCACTGCAACGTCTGCCTCCCGGGTTCAGGTGATCCTCCTGCCTCAGCCTCCTGAGTAGCTGGGACTACAGGCATGTGCCACCACGCCTGGCTAACTTTTGTATTTTTAGTAGAGACAGGGTTTCGCCATGTTGGCCTGGCTAGTCTCAAACTCCTGACCTTGTGATCCACCCGCCTCAGCCTCCCAAAGTACTGGGATTACAGGTGTGAGCCACTGTGCCTGGTCTTATATTTTGCCTTTATACAGTTTTATCTTCACAATAACCAGAGAAGTCAGGTGCTTTCCACTTTACAGAGACAAATTAATTTTTTTATTTTTATTTTTTGGAGACGGAGTCTCACTCTGTCGCCCAGGCTGGAGTGCAGTGGCGCGATCTTGGCTCCCTGCAAGCTCCACCTCCCAGGTTCATGCCATTCTCCTGCTTCAGCCTCCCGAGCAGCTGGGACCATAGGTGCCTGCAACCACATCTGGCTAATTTTTTTTTTTATTTTTAGTAGAGATGAGGTTTCACCGTGTTAGCCAGGATGGTCTTGATCTCCTGACCTCGTGATCCGCCAGTCTTGGCCTCCCAAAGTGCTGGGATTACAGGTGTAAGCCGCTGTGCAGAGCCGAGGCAAATTAATTAAGAAGTCCTCAGCCCAGCGAGCATGCTGAAACCCCATCTCTACTAAAAATACAAAAATTGTCTGGCTTGGTGGCAGGCTCCTGTAATCCTAGCTACTCGGGAAGCTGAGGCAGGAGAATTGCTTGAACCTGGGAGGCAGAGGTTGCAGTGAGCCGAGATCGCGCCATTGCACTCTATCCTGGGCAACAGAGCAAGACTCTATCTCAAAAAAAAAAAAAAAAGAAAAAAAAGAAGTCTTTTGGACCAGGTGCAGTGGCTCACACCTGTAATCCTAGCACTTTAGGAGGCTGAGGCAGGGAGATCACCTGAGGTCAGGAGTTTGAGACCAACCTGGCCAACATGGTGAAACCCCATCTTCACTAAAAATATGAAAATTAGCTGGGTGTGGTGGTGTGCACTTGTAGTCCCAGTTACTCGGGAGGCTGAGGCAGGAGGATTGCTGGAACCTGGGAGGTGGAGGTTGCAATGAGCCGAGATCGTGCCACCGCACTCCAGCCTGCGTAGTGGGCAACAGAGTGAGACTCCATCTCAAAAAAAATAAAGTAAGTCCTTTGGGCCAGGTACAGTGGTTCATGCCTGTAATTCCAGCTCTTTGGGAGGCCAAGGCAGACAGATCACCTGAGGTCAGGAGTTCGAGACCAGCCTGGCCAACATGGTGAAACCTCATCTCTACTAAAAATACAAAAATTAGCCGGGCATGGCAGCACATGCCTGTAATCCCAGCTACTTGGGAGGCTGAAGCAGGAGAATCACTTGAATCCAGGAGGCGGAGGTTGCAGTGGGCAGAGGTCATGCCACTGCACTCCAGCTTGGTGACAGAGCGAGACTTTGTTTCAAAAAAAAAAAAAAAAAAAGTCCTCTAACTTCCTTTAGTCCTCTGACTAAGGGACTTGCTCATGACCCTTCCTCTATGGTGCTAGGACTTGGGTCATCAGTTCCAAGTGTGTTCCGCTTCTGCCTGTGCACAGTGCAGTGCATGGCTCTGTGTGGGCATGCTGACACAGCTCCCGCCTCTGCAGTGGCAGGGCTGTGTGGTGGAAAAAGCTCTGCAATAAAAGGCTCAGATGCTAGGCTCAGCCCGGCTCTTCCTCTGTCTCTTAAGGTCTTCTGTCCCCTTGAGCCAGTCAGTTCCCTTCTAAGAGCAATTGTAAAATAAAGCAGCTGGGTCACATCATCTATAAGGGCCATTCTCTTAGACTTAAGATCATTTTCTAGGTAAATTGTCCACATATAGGGATTACCTTTTAGTGGCATACAATGCAAAATGGAGGCCTTTTGTAGTTCTGAGAATGTGCCATTGCAACTGTGGAGGCTTGCAGGGAGTTAGGCAGGCTTCTGCTGCCATTTTGTGAATACAGAGACGGAGAGACGGATTGTTTTTTTTAGGTGGAAGACATAAATGCCCAACTTTTCCTGGCCCAGGGATTTTATGGTGTCCTGTTCCTGTCATGTCTTCTTGCAGATCTTGGAGAATCAGGGTACTCATATACAGTGAGCTAATCTACTTCTCCCAAAATCTAGGTACAAGTTTAAAAGTCTCTTTTGTTTGGGGAACAGGTGTTTTTCCTAGAAAACGATGACCAGCACAATTGCCTCAGTGATCCTGCAGATCATAGTAGATTGACTGAGCATGTTGCCAAAGCTTTTTGCCTTGCTCTTTGTCCTCACCTGAAGCTTCTGAAGGAAGATGGAATGACCAAACTGGGACTACGTGTGACACTTGACTCAGATCAGGTACGATGTCTTCCGCAGCTTTTAAAGCTGGCCTTGGGCAACGTCTATATTTCTGACATGTGAGTTTTTTTGCATCACCCCAGAGAGCTTAATTCTCCAACCTTCTGGCCTGACCAGATACAGTGTTCTGGCCCTCTCTTTAATAGTACTATACCCACATGTGATGCTTCGTCAGATTCTCTCAGAACCATTTGAACTGTGGCTTCTTTACCTGCATGGCTTACCAAGGAGCTGGTTTCCTTCTTAGTGTGGGGTAAAGAGGGGAACATGTGGTAGGCCCTGCCAGTTCCTGCCTTGATGTTTACAAATTGCCAGACCTCTCTGTTCCCTCAACCCTTTAACTTGGAGTCACTTAGAACTTGGGTGTAGACTCAGCTTGATCACCCTTCCCCGCGAGTGTTAATTCTGCCCAGCACGCTGCTTCTGGCCTGAGTGCTTATGAGGAGAAACTGGTTCCCGAGCACAGGGTTGTGCCATTATCAGGGAATGATGAAACGTTGTGTCTGGCCCCAGTTCCTGACTAGTCATCAATCAACAAATATTTATTTTCTACTTAACGGCTTGCCCAGTGCTATACTCATGAAGTATTCTGGTCCTGTCTCAAATGACATTGATAATTCAGCTGGAGGGAATTACCTCACGTAAAACAAAGAAAACACATTTTTCTGCTAAATATGTGAGCCTCTTGAGGGCAGGGCCCTGTTACATTCGTCTTTGGATCCCTGCGTTTGTAGGTGCTCAGAAGATGGTGCATGAATGAACAGATGGATACAAGAACAAATATTCAGTTCCTACTATGTTAGGGAGCTGTACATTGTACATTTCTCATTTTAATTTTCACAACCAAAGCTTAAGGTGTTATTTCTGATACTCCATACCTTTTTATGCACCTCTCCCCTTCCCCAGAAAACTAAGACCATAACAGGTTAAGTGGCTTACCCAGTGCCTCATGGTTGTCAAGTGGTCAGGAGGAATAAACAATAGGATAAGTGACAATCCAGAAAAGAGGATAAATTTGTATTCACTGCCATATGTCTAGCCTGTGGCCAAAAAGGACATCTCCTTTTCTGCTCAGCCTCCTTGCCCTCAGCCCTGGAGAGGCCTCTGTTCAGTAACCTCTCCTCCTTTTCTCTCTGTGGTATAGGTTGGCTATCAAGCAGGGAGCAATGGCCAGCCCCTTCCCTCGCAGTACATGAATGATCTGGACAGCGCCTTGGTGCCGGTGATCCATGGAGGGGCCTGCCAGCTCAGTGAGGGCCCTGTCGTCATGGAACTCATCTTTTATATTCTGGAAAACATCGCATAAACAGAGAAGACTTCATTTTTTTCTGTTCAGACTTGTTGCAACAGCAGTCATACCCAAATCATTTGCACTTTAAAACTGGAAGATTAAGCTTTTGTTAACACTATTAATGGGGTGGGGAATAGGGTGGGAGTGGGGGTTTGGGAGACGGGTGGGAAAGGGTGGTTAGGGGGACAGATGTTCCATAATTCTGAGTCTTCTATGCATTGTCCACCAAGAAGATCTGGGCAGCTTCTGTTCCTGCACAACAGTTATGCTATCCTCGCAGCTAATCCCCTTCTGTTACTGTTTAGACAAGAATTCCGCTCCTCTCTCAAGATTTACTTATGGTCATGTGCTCAGAAATGCTCAAATGGGTACAACCATCACCAAGGGTGGGATGGGGAGGGCAGAAGGGAAATAAAATATGAAGCATCCATTCTTGCACTCTTTATACAGCATTGGTATGAAAAGGATAATTCCCCACTGATCTTGTCCCAGTTACATCACAGCTGTTTATCAAGTAGAAGTCACACTTAGATTTTTGTGTTTACCACATTATTCATTGAAGTGAATCGAAGACTCAAGAGCTTAATCTACTCTTCTAGTTTCGGAAGGGCAACTCAGTGTAAATGTCATTTGGAGAGAAGAGCTGAGTTCAGGATTGCTGGAGATCTGCCTGTGTGGATGGCAGGTATTCAACTGGGTATTTCTGTGAATGCTGATGGAATACACCCAGGACGTTTTTAGTTATAAATACTGGAAGAATTTAAAAATACATTTTATTGAGAAATAATTTAAACTTCTAGGAAAGTTGCAAGTACAAAAAAACCCATGCATACTACCCAGATTACCCTCTTGTTCACTTATTAACATTTTGCCCCATTTGATTTGTCAGGGTTTCTCTCTCCCTTTCTCCTTCTCCATAAAAAATTGAGGCATTTGAGAGTAAATTGCATATCTCATAGGCCTTTACTCCTAAATGCTTATTTCCTAAAAAATAAGGACATTCTCTTATACAACTGTAGAACACTTCTCTACTTCAAACATTGATTTGATACTTTAACCTGGCACCTGCCCAATGATGTTCTTCGTAGCATTTTTTCCCTCCAGCAAACCTTCCAGTATAGAATCAGACGTGGCTATGGCTGTCATGACTCGTCTTGATCTTTTATGTCACTGATACATATTTTTTTGAGACAGAGTCTTGCTCTGTCACCCAGGCTGGAGTGCAGTGGCGTGACCTCGGCTCACTGCAACCTCCGCCTCCCAGGTTGAAGCGATTCTCCTGCCTCAGCCTCTGGAGTAGTTGGGATTACAGACGCCTGCCACCACCCCCAGATAATTTTTTTGTATTTTCAGTAGAGACAGGGTTTTACCATGTTGGCCAGGCCTGACCTCAAGTGATCCACCATCCTCTGCCTCCCAAAGTGCTAGGATTACAGGCGTGACCCACCACGCTCAGCCTCATTGATATTTTTGGTGAATGCCCCCCCCCCCCCCCCCCTGTTTTTTTTTTTTTTTTTTTAACAGAAAACAACTGTTTTTGGTGTTTCCTCATTTATAATCGGGTGATGTGTTTTTGCCCAGAACGACTTGCCCAGAATACCCATCTGCTCCCTCATTGACAGTGGTAAATTTTGATCGCTTGGTCAAGGTGTTGTCCAGCTTCTCTGTATATCCCCCCACCTGGAACTTACAACCAGTATATATAGACTTTCAGACCATGCAAATATCTTGCCTATGAAAGTGTCCCCTTAAATTAGTATGCATTGATGTTCGTTACCTGCACTGATCTTTTACTATGATGTTTGCAAAATGATTTTCCAATTCTAGCGCATTCTCCACCTTTACAGGTTGCACTTGGTAGTCTACTATAAGCAGAAGCCCCTCCTTCCTAATTTATTTACTCACTTAATTATCATTATACACTCATAGACTGTTTTTTGTTTTGTTTTGAAACAGTGTCTCACTCTGTCATCCATGCTGGAATGCAGTGTCACAACCTTAGCTCACTGCAGCCTCAAACTTCTGGGCTCAAGCAGTCCACCCACCTTGGCCTCCCAAAGTGCTGGGATTACAGGCATGAGCCACCAAGCCTGGCCTTTTTCAGTGGTTCCAATTCATTATTTTGGTACACAAATGGTCTCAGCTTTAGCTAGACAAGAGACCCTTCAAGCTGGCGCCTACATCCTGGTGACATGCTTTTTTTTTTTTTTTATTTCTATCTTTTTCTATCTCCACTTCTTTTTTATTTCTATCCTAACGAGATGCTTCAGGCTTATCTTGTGGTTACCCTACCCTGGCCCTGGAATCAGCCATTTCTGCAAGGATCTCTGGCTTCTTTTAATGGGAGTGGTATTAGAAACCAAAATCTGGTTTATCCATGATGTGTGATGCACTCTGACCTTTTTCTGTTTCATTAAAAAATTATTTTGGTCTTAGACCAAATGGATTCCACAACACACATTTTGAAAATACTGCTTTAGGGCAATGTACTCCATTGTCACTGGCATCTTCTGAAAGTCAAGGCTAAACTAGTTTTTCTGCAGTTATTAGCACAGCTCCAAGAATTCCCTGGAAACTAGTGCAGGCCTCTGGGACAGCGACAGGCTGCTCCCCAGTGGCTAGTGCTGGGTTTAGCATGAGGCAACAGCAGGCTGTGGAGCTGTTTGCAGCGGCAGCTGTTTTCCAGAGGCCTAAAGGCCTGGTCTGGCAAATGTCTGTGTAGGTTCATCCTGCTCTCTGAGGTGGGAGCCTATAGTCGACATCTGCCTCTCCAAAGGTTTTACCAATGGTGGCTGCACAGAACTCTTACTGTGACCTTTCCCACAGGCTCAGAGGTACTCAGAGCTTCTAAGGGGGAAGCTTAGCCCACACAGCAGTAGCTTATCAGGGCCAAGCCCTGGGAACCGCTACCTCCAAACCTGACAAGAACAGGAAGCACCTGTTAACAGGGGCAGCTTATTTTTGGTCTAATAGCCAGCTTTGTCTGAACATACCTCAAAAGTTTGGAACTTCTACAGGGACTGGTCCTGTTTTCCTGTTGTTTATCCTCCTGCTTGCCATAGTACTTACTACTTCTGGCTCAGTGCAAGCTTTTAAATTCTCCCACTAAGGACAAACTCTGGCCCTCAGATCCTTTCTCAGCGGCATCAAATGTCCTCTGTGTTTAGTAAAATCATTTGTGGAATTGGGCATAAAATAGCCAATGCTAGTTAATTGTTTTCCTTGTTTATCCTTGCTTTTTTACAATGTATATTGTAAGAATTATATAAAGCAAGGGACTGAACCACCACATTTCAAAATAGGCAAATTTTCTGGATTGTAAATTTAAAGATTGAGATACAGCGATCTTTCTGTACTGAAAAGGAATAGAGTTGCCATTCTGGTAATTTATTAAATTTTTAAGAATTATTAAATGCTTACCAAATGCTAGGCAATGTATTTTTATCAACATCTTCTGAGGAGCTACTGGACTGCAGGGCTACAGAGATTGGAAATTTTGCCTCTAAATTCCCCACGTCTTGTCTTCCCCCAGCCACAGTGGTTCCTGAACACTGGTGGGCCCAAGATTTTCAGGTAATTTACCTCTAGATAGGTCACCTGGGAAATAATTTATGCATTTAACACATTTCAAACAACAGTCAACCTGCTGAACATTGTTTCTGGAATTAGCAAGTTTGTAATGTTTCTATTTTTTTTTTGAGACGGAGTTTTGCTCTTGTTCCCCAGGCTGGAGTGCAATGGCACTATCTTGGCTCACTGCAACCTCCGCCTCCCGAGTTCAAGTGATTCTCCAGCCTCAGCCTGCAGAGTATCCGGGATTAGATTACAGTCATACGCCACCACGCCCAGCTAATTTTGTATTTTTAGTAGAGATGGGGTTTCACATTGGTCAAGTTGGTCTCGAACTCCTGACCTCAGGTGATCTGCCCTCCTTGGCCTCCCGAAGTGTTAGGATTACAGGTGTGAGCCACCTTGCCTGGCTGGTTTCTATTTTTATAATGCTAAAAATAATAATGGCAAGGGGGATTCAGGGATTGTATGTAGTCAGAAGGGCTAAGGAGTAGGGAGAAATTATGTCATTTTAAAGCGTGGGCAGCTGAGGCAGAGAAGAAACAAATCCATCTATGGAGCTGACCCAGGTGCAAGCTCCCAGGATCTGCCGGTCTCAGTTGCGTGGTTTCATCCTGAAAGCAGCTGCCCTTACTTAAGGGACAGTCTTTTAGGAGCTGCCCATGGAAAACAAGGCGTCAAAATCCAGAAGCAACAATGCAAGTTTCAGAATGGTGCTATGAGAAAGGAAAAATGTTAGAGTCACAGGAGTTTGCCCTTTAATTGTAAGGCTTCTTGATTCTAAAAAATTTCCGTAGTTCATTCAACTCGCTAATTCAGAAGAAAGCGTGCATTGCATGAGATCAAATAACTGAAAATTTTAAAATGATTTGGGTTGTAGCTGGCTCCCAGCTGCAGGTGAGTCACTAATCTACAACGTTTGGTTACTGTATTTGTGTTTGTTTTGAGACAGTCTTGCTCTGTCACCCAGGCTGGAGTGCAGTGGTACAATCTAGGCTCACTGCAACCTCTGTTTCCTGGGCTCAAGCAATTCTTGTGTCTCAGCCTCCCTAGTAGCTGGGATTATAGGCGCCGGCCACCATGTCCAGCTAATTTTTGTTTTTAGTGGAGACGGAGTTTCTCCATGTTGGCCAGGCTGGTCTTGAATTCCTGACCTCAGGTGATCCACCTGCCTCAGCTTTTCAAAGTGGTAGGATTACAGGCGTGAGCCACACACCGTGTCTGGCCTGGTTACTGTATGTGGATAAATCTCAGGACAAGATGAGGCTGGGACAGGCTCCTCCCACAACAGTGACACATGCATGCCTTTGGTTACAACAAAGGCCTTTTAAGAACTTCAGTCTCCAAGTCTGGTGGGAGGCTTTGTCTTGCTTCCTCAGCCTGGAGGTTCTGTTTTGAAAGAGCAGAGAAACAGACTGAAATTGAATGGGTTGCAAAGGAGAAACTTTGGAGCCACAGAAAACTTTTTATGTATCAAAATAGGCCACTTCCAGCAGAGGCCTGAATTTAGAAACTCCTAGGGCTGGCTGGAACTTCAGAGGATAACCACAGTGGTCCCTAACCCTCTTAGGAAGCACTGGGTTGGATACACACCCTAAGGGGAGTAGGTTGGGTCAGGAACCCTTCCAGCCACTTTTCTTTGCTCTATAGGTTATGAAGGCTAACCACCCTCCTTTTCATTCTAGATTATTGCTGTGTTGCATACACGTGACCGCAATTAAGTGTTAAATCTCACATCTGTGGAAGTTTTGATAGCTCACTTCTGATAAGATTGGCCAGCCAGGTGCAGGTGCCGGCGGTGGACGCCTGTAATCCCAGGTACTCAGGCGGCTGATGCAGGAGAATTGCTTGAACCTGGGAGGCGGGGGTTGCAGCGAGCCGAGATCGTGCCACTGCACTCCAGCCTGGACAGAGATACTCCGTCTCAAAAAAAGGTCAGAGGGCTCCTGGGGAAAAAAGTCACTTGTGTGTGGTTCCTGCTCTGTGACCCACTAAAAGCTCTGCTTTTAAGGGCAAGGAAGCATGGTCCAGCCCTGTTATCCCCCAAAAGGACACACACACAAAGCTCAGTTCTTGAGCTGTGCTTAGGCAATACTATAGTGATCAGTAAGCTGAATGTATTTGCTTCACTTCTAACCTTTTTTAAAAGTGATCTTGAGGAATGCTTTGTTGATCTTGAATTAATGCTTCAAAAAGGGGGTGGGGGAAGATGGGGTATTTCTAAGAAATGTAGAACATTTCAGTTTTGAATATTAAATCTATTACAACTACAGACCCCTTCATAGTCTCCATCCATTCAAAAAAACAAAGCCAAAGGAGAATTTCTTGGAAAAAACGAAGGCAGTCCCCCAGGTAACCAGCTGAAGAGGAAAGGCTTTCCCTGCCCTCAGGAGGGAAGCCACAGCAGCCGTTTGTCACGTTACTGCTACCCTGGCTTTTAAAAAGTGACAGGGATCAGGACTTTTGTTTAGGACTTTGATGGATACTCTGTAGTTGAGTATGAAATCCCTACAATGAGTTAGAGTTAGTTTCCCTAAATAAACAAACATGGCTACATAAAATTTTGTATATATATTTTGTTCTTCCAGTTAACAGTCTTTTTTCTTGGGTGGGTGGACGAAACCCAAGATCCAACCTTCCCCTTACTTCCCACCAAGTAGTACCAAAAACAACTTTCCTCCTCCACTAAGTCCTTACGGAAGCAGGAAGGCTAGTGCAGCAGCTGTCAGGGATAAAGGCACAGGCAGAGCTGGGGTGACGGAGTTGTCTGGGACAGGCTACCACTGGCCCACTGGAGTCACGGAACCCTGACCCCACCCTCAGCAGGGGAGGTTCCCGATCACCCTCAAGTTCTCCCATCCCATAGTTATATCTTTTAAAGGCACATCTAGAAGTGGCACAACTGGAGGCAGGTGTAAGCTATACACAGTTGCCGCAGGGGTTAAGAGGCTGCAGGACTCCATGGCACAGAGGAATGAAGGTGTCCTTGCCCTCATCCAGACTGGGGGCAGGGGGAGACAGCAGGGAGATGGGCTCCTGGAACCCAGCCTGTTTCTGTAGAGGCCCCGGAGGGGCCAACAGGAAAGACCAGGGTTGTGGTCAGTAGTGCACGTGCTTAACAGGTCTTTGGTGCTTGGGCAGCAGCATCTCTCTTATGTACAAAGGCTTCTGAAGCCAGCAAAGCTGGGAAAGTCAACTCCTGCACAGTCGCGGCCTGACTCCTCTCCTGGTGCTGGCCATCGGCTACACAGGGGTGCAAAGCACAAGAAGTCAGTCTAAACTGCAGTGAAAACACAAAGATTTTAGAAAGGGTTTCCTGAAGATAGTTAAACCCTGGAAGGTTACCTTCTCTCCTCAGTTCTACTGAGAAACATCAGAAACTCAGCCCATAAGCCCTACCCAACAGTTTGGCCTCTTGGTCTTTCTCATAGATGAGAAACTCCTAGGTTTTCTCTCCAGATATGAGTTGAATAGTTAAGTAAAAGAAGGGGGCAAAAGTTCTAAAGGCCCAGAGAACTGCCCACCTCACAAGCCCCTGGGCTCCAGAACCAGCCAGTTCTCCGTGACCATCTGCACATCCTGGCCACTCAGAGGCTCCCGCAGCCTCACCTTCACCTCCAGCTTCCCCCCGGTGGGCTTCCTTCCATCCAGGACCTGTGAGGACCACAGAGGGAGATGGTAACTAAGGGGACAGAGATGGGGAACAGGCAGGTCCCTACATTCCCAGGAAAGAAGTGAGAGGAGCTAAGATGTCCTGTGGCACGAACACAGGAGTCTCCATTCATGACAACCCTACCCTCCCAGCATTTGGAGGAGGAAGTGGTGGTGGTTTTGGTGAGTCTTATTTAAAAAGTAATAAATAAATCTAGACAAGCATGCTAGAGCTCTGTTCATTTTCTCCTCAATCCCCACGGCAACTTCTAGAAGAAACATTGGTTGAAGCAGCAGCCTTCCACTGACCTAAATCCTCCCTTCACAGATGGCCAAGACAGAGAAGCAGATGCCTCTGTGTGGCAGAGTCGGCACTGGAACCCCACGGCCAGGGTTTCTTCCCATTCACCACACTACTCCCTCTTCTGGGCAGAAGATGGGGCAGTCAGGGTACAAAGCAGTACAACAGGCCCAAGAAGTCCAGTCACCCTCAGTGGCTCCAATAGAGACCATGGCCCACTTAAGAACAACTTCCCCAGGCAGGCAGTAGGAGCAGGTGTGCTGCAGTGGGAAGAGCCTCAGCCCACACAGGTTATCAGTAAGGAGCTGGTCATGGCTCTGCCAAGACACACCATATGAGCTTACAGAACCCCCCTTTCCTCTTGGACCCGAGTTTCCTCATTTGTCAGAGGCAAGGTCATATAGTCCTTGCCTGTGGAATCCACTGAGTTCATGGAAACAAGGAGGCTGCCTTCTGCTGGGTCCCTCTATGAGATTTCTCAGACCTTCTGAACCTCTCCATCTGTGAAATGAGGATTCCACCTACTCTAAGCACACTTGTGGAGAATTTCAAATTAAGTAATGAGCACGAAAACCTACAATAAGGTGTGGTGTTCAGTGCATACTGGCTCTTGTCGTACCAACCCCTTTGGCTTGCCCACACCCCAGTCCCTACCTCCACAATTTCTCTAATCTCACACTCATTCTCCAGCCGCTCCAGTTTCAGGTGTGCTGTGCCAACCAGTTTGTCGCTTCTGAAGAAGGACCTGGGGAGCCAAGAGGCAGCAGAGGATTGGACTGGGCAGGGCAGGCAGGAATGTGCTGGCTGAGCTCATGCAGGGGCAGCAGTGACAAACGCTTTTCCCTCCTCCCAGCCTGCATGGCAGTGTGACTGATGGGAGCCTCACCCTTTGTGGAAAATCTCAAACTTGATGCCTTTGCTCTGGATCACCCTCTTGAAGCCCCGGTGGTTTCGATTGATGTTTAGTTTGAAGAGTTGATCAAATTCTGGCAAAGGGGGAGAAAGCAAGGAGGGGCTTGGCTCTCAGGATTTCCTGAGGAAGTGGAAATGGAGGCCCAGGGCTGGCTGCCTTCCCCCGATCTCTCCACCTGCATTTTGGGGTGACTGCCTCCAAAGGGTGGTAGAGCATCGAGGTCCTGGCCTTGGAAGTGAGTTTCTGTACTCTTTTTAGACGTAGATTATAACAAAGTAGGAAAGACTTGGAATTGGGATACAGAATTCCCAGGTTCATATCCCATTTCTACCACTTCCTTGCCATGAGGCCCCAGGCAAGTTCCTGTACCTCTGCGCGTTTCTCCAACTACAGAAGAGGCATGTTAACAGCACCTTTATCTCCCAAGTGGGGTGGATCGAGTAAGGGCATAGATGGGAACCCACTCTGGAAACACCAGTGCTGCCCACACTCTCTGAGAGAGAGGAGAAAGAGGCCCACATGTGGCCCTCACCTGGAGAATTTGTGTTCTTCACCACAGCTGTTTTGCTTTTTTGAGCTTGGTCCTAAGCAGTGAGGAGGGAGAAGTCAGGACAGCGTATAAACACAGAGGCACACAGGGCAGGCACTGCAGCCAGGCCTCCCAGGGATGGGAAGAAAGTGAGCACAGGGTCCTGGAATGCAAGGCGGGTTTCAGAGGATCCTACTTCTACCTGAAGCTCACCGAGTTAGGATAGTGAAACTCAAACCGCACAAAAGCATCCAGGTCATCTGGAGTCACCCCTGGGAAGGAGAAAAGGGAGTCAAGTCAGAGGGAGTGTCCAGGCAAGAGCCTCCTGGAGTAGGGGCGGCCCTAGGGTTACCTGGAGGGGCTGGGAGGTTCATTCCCCGGACAATGATCAGATGCATTTCTGTGCTGTTGAGTTCGGAGAAGATCCTAGAGCCGAGAGGGAAGGAGAAAATGCTCAAAGTGAAAGACAGTGGTGGAACAAGGTCCCTTCTTCCAGGGCCTGTATGCTCAGCTGGTGGTGACAGGAGGGAGGGAAGGCAGAGCTGGTATGCAGACCTTGGTCACTGACTTCTGGTCCAGAGCTCTTTCCACAGCACCCAGACAGCTGTGCGCTCTTCACTGGCATGCACCCTGTCCTACTCCTCAGCAGCCCCAGTGCCCACAGCGGGGCCAGGCTTGGCAAGCCTCACTAAAGGGGTAGAAGTCTCTGGCCTGGGCTCCCAGCCTCCTGCTCCTCCCTGCCTGGAGCCCCTGTTTCCCTAGGCCTTGGTACCTCACAGTCTGGAATGTCTTCAACTCAAAGTGGTGGCTGGGAGGGTCGAGGCCCTGAGCCTGGGCCAGCTGCAGGATCTCCAGCTGTTTCCTGCGGTCCTGAGCAAGCTTCTCAAATCTGACAGGGAGGGGTATGTCAGCATGACGATGGATTTTCTGCTTCCCACCCCAGGAGCCCAGCCCCAGCCCTTGCACTTACCGGGTGGTCTCAGCCACGTTGCCCTGGTGCATGAACTGCTTGGAGAACAGCAGGCACTTCTGAAAATAGAGGCCCAGAGTGACTCCCGAGCCCAGAGCAGGACCTGCCTCGGTTGGCATTCAAGGGTAGACTTCTCAAAGCTTCAACCTTCCTCTGTAGCCTAACCTCTCTCCTCCCATAACACAACCCCAAGGGCACTACTCCCAAGTTCCATCAGGTTTCTCTGCCTACACTTTTGCCATTTTCTCTTTGGAGGTCAGCCATTCCCCAAATTAGCAACTCCTTCCATCAAAACCTAATTCAAACATCCCCTCAGAAGGCAGCCTTTCCAGAACAGGTGGCAGTTCAGATAGATACACACACAAACATACACGCACATCACAATGTTCTTTCCCTCTTCTCTACTGTTTGAACTCTGTACCGCCCTGAAAGAGGGGTGTTATCACCCCATCTCACAGATGAGGAAAATAGTTCAGAAAGGGAAGTGCCTTGCCAAAGTCACACAGCAAGTAAGTGGAAGAGCTAAGAATTTGAGTCCAGGGCCGTGTGGTCTGAGCTCCAGGCCTTCTTCCATGGGGAGGCTGTGGGGCCAGAGGGGAGGAACAGATGAGGGGCCTGCTGACCTCTTGTTGCTCCAGAAGCATTTTTTGCAGCTGGGCATACACCTCCTCCACCTTCTGGGAGAGTCGCAGGTCCTCGTGGTGGATGAGGATGAAGTCACCCTCCTCATCCGTCAAGGGCGAAGGCACCTACCCAGGTCACAAGGCCCCTCGGGCCCCAAGAGTCAGATTACTCCTCTACCAAGTCCAACAAAGGCAGGAACCCAAACTAAACAATTCCTCAGCTTCTACTAAAGTCCACTGATGACTACTCATCGCCTCCCATTCTATCCCAAGATAACACTCTTGCCTCCCATGGCCTGGCCCAGCCTTGTCATCTCTGACCACGGGCACCCCACCTTCCCTTCTCCTGGTTTCCTTTGGGGCCGTAAGGTAGAAGGGTATAAGGAAAAGGCTCTTTTTCCCAGCTGTCATCATGTCCTGTCCAAACCCCACCTCATCCCAGAAGCTGCCCTCGTTCACAGCCTGTCAAGCCTGCCAGTCACCTTCTCTGCCTGAGAAGTCCTGGTGGTTAACCAGGTGGGACTCACCTTGGACAGATCAACAGGTCTGCCAGCTCGGGCCTGGATGATCTGAGCCTCAAGACATTTGGCCACCCGCAGATGGGCTTTGGCCTGCTCCAGGTCCTGGCTGCGCTTGGCCTGCAGGGCTGCCCGCTGGTACTGCAGTTTCCGTGCCTCCAGGAGTGCCAGCTGCTCCCGCACTGAAGTGAGAAGGCCACTGGTTAGGGCCACACCTGCCCTCCCTAGGCCCTCAGTTCTTCACCCTGCTTGTCCCCAACTCACCAGATGGACTAGGTGACTCCTTAGAACTTGAGGCCTTGGGCTCAGGCAGGGGCTGAGATGAAGGGACCGTGGGCCGTGCAGGTTTCTTGGCCACTGGGGCCTGTGCTGGGGGCTCACCCTGCAGGTGCCCAGGAGGCTGTTAGGAGGCGATCTGTTCCCCAGCATGGCCAAGGTGGCTCCCAGACTTGCTTGGGCTATCTTCCTAACGCTGTACTAAATCACTGTGTGACCTGAGATGGGTGGCTTCTCTTCCTGGGCCCTAAAAGATCTGAGAGCTAGAAGCAGCCTCAGAAGCTCTCACATCTAACCTCCCCAACAGGAGACAGACTGCAGGATAATGGGGATACAGCCGGAGCTCTGGGTTCAGAAAGACCTTGGTTTGAATCCTAGCTCTGCTATTTCCTAGCTGGGTGTCCTTGGACAAGTTTTTTCTCTGTACAGTGGAGAAAAGAATATGTACCTTATTGGGCTTGTTAGTATGGACAATAGGGTCTGGGTTTACCCCTCACCTGCTATTCTCCCCACCAGCCCTGAAGTGGATCCCTCAGCCAAACCTCGTCCTCGTCTTCATCAGCTGGGCCTGTATCCTCTGCGGAGGCCAGTTTCTCTGCAGCTGCCAATGTCGCTGCCACTGAGTCCTCTTCAACACCCATAGTGGGCTCCAGGCCAGGGATGGGGGGAAATCCTGTGGGAAAGAGACAGCATGGGAGGGGCAGGGAGCAGCCTCAGAGAAGCACAGAGCTACCCAGGGCCCTGTCTGGGACACGGCTCTGCTGGGCATGGCTGGGATAGATGGCTCCACAGTGGGAAGGCAGAGACATGAGAAGTCATCCCCACTGGCTGTCCCCCATTCCCTTCTTGCCCAGGGACCACCTCCTCACAGAGCCCCTAGGCCATGCCCCACTCACCTGGAGGAACAGGCAACTCAGCAAAGTTGACTTTCCGTCCTGCTCGGTGTGCTCGAATAGCATCTTGATATTGCTGCAAGGGAAGGAAGGGAGGGGCCTGTGGTTGGCAGCAGCCCATAGGCCCCCTGCCCAACATGACACACAGTGAGGCAAGGAGAGGGAGACTGGTGGGAAGACAGCAGCCCTGGGAGAAAAAGAGATCCTTGAGGCAGCAAAAGCCCCAGAGAGACAAAGAGATGAAGGTTCAGAAAAGACGAAGACTAGCCGGAGGACCAGGGAGACAGAGCACCCAGCCAGGGATTAGGCCAGCACAGGCAGGGGCTGCACAGCCGCGGGCCCACCTTGGCAATGCGCTCATGCATCCGAGCCTTGCGCTCGTCCCCACCACTCCGGGCCTGGATGCCTGCCTCGCGGTACTTATTCAGCCTTTGCTGCAGGGCATCCAGCACCGTCTGTGACTCTGCAGGGGCCACTTGAAGGAAAGAAGGAAGAAGTGGGCATCAGCTCGGCCTGCCCCCAAATGCCTGCAGGTCCCCACACCACAGTCCCACCATCCTGCCCTACCTGGGGTTGCTGGGATGTCAGGGGCCATCACTGGCTGCACTCGCTCCACCGCTGGGGGAATGACTGAGGGTGCTGTGGGAGCCTGAGAAGGCTGCCGGGGCTTCAGATCTAGGGCACCCAGAGTAGATGTGTAGGTGGGAGGGCCTGGTCAGCCCCAGGCCTGCTACTCCTCCCCAACCCTACCCCAGCCTGAGCAGATACATACTGACCCTCAGGTGCCGGGGGCATGGCACTCAGATCCACAGGCTGCCCCTTCTCCAGGGCCTCCAGGACAGCACCGAATCTCTGCAGAAGTTGGAAAAGCAGGTGTGGGTGAAAGCCAGGGGACCCCAAGAGCCTGGGCTGAAACAACCCCCACTCAGGCCAATCTCAGTCTAGCTCCCTTTTTGAGCCTCAGTTTCCCCCGTCTACAAAATGAGGGTGGGTGGCCTGAGCCAGATGCCATACCTTCCCAATCCTCATGAGCTCTCGCGCACGGTCTAGCTCGCCAGCCCGCTTGGCACTGAGGGCAGCCACTTTGTACTCTCTCTGTCGGGATGACAGCAGGGCCCGCGGGTCTGGGTCTGAGTCTGAAATGGGCTGGGCAGAAACGCCAGGGAGGCTGGTCTCAGGTTGGGAGGGGTTGTCTATAAGGAAGCAAACAGTCCCCAGAGAGCATATGAGGGTCACAGAAGATGCCCATGGACCTCACTGGCCTGAGGATGTCCTGGGGAGGATGTGACCAATGGTAATGAACAGTGGTGGCAGGTTGGGGAGACAGGCTGTGGGCTATGACCCCAGGAACTAGACCAGGATTTGGGCATCTGCAGATACCTGACTTCAAGGCAGGGGGAGCTGGAGGGTCTGCCTCAGGGCTCCTGTTGGCTGGTTCCTGGGGGGCCAGGGGCCGCTTTCCTAAGGCCACTGGAGGTGGGATCTCATCCTCATTGATCTTTCTGCCTCTCCTCACAGCGGCTAGCTGTGACTCCAAGGTCTGAGGGAGAGAACTGGTCCAGAAACCCAGCCAGCCATCTCAGCCCAGACCCTGCTCCAAGACAGGCCAAGGGTGGCTCCCCAACCCCCAAAGTCTGGTGGGGTGACCTCCCCTCCACTGGTGCAATCTCCACCAGCCGCCTTCCATGCAGCCCCCTCCCCTGCCCTGCTCCCAGCCTAGCCTGACTCACCTTCAGGCCGCGCTCGCAGCGCCTGGCTTTGGCTGCTTCGCCTGCCTCCTTGGCGCTGGCTGCAGCCTCTCGGTAGTTGCGAATTCGTTCCTCCAGCAAAGCGTGTAGCCCCTGAGATGCTCCCACCTATGAACAATTCGGTTAAGGGCCTGGCCACTCCAGGGCCTGCTAGGCCTACCATTCTCCCTCTGCGGAAGCTGCCCCAGAAGATGGAGCTCTGGGACTCCAGGAGAAAGAAGAGCCTAAAAACCTTAAGGCAGGAAGCAAAGGCTCACTGGAGAGGCCAGAGGCCACGGCAGAGGCAAATACAGAGCCCCAATTGGTGGAAGCCAGGAAATGGCTCCCGGGGGTGGTCTGGGAGAACAGAGAGGCCTTTGAGGCTGGCAGCCACGGAGGAGTTTCTTGTGCTCAGTTTCTGCTCGGGGCGGCTGCTGGAGGAGGGTCCTGGAAAGGGTGACTGCAGCCTTGCCGTGCAGGCCAGGCCACACACGTGTTATGTCTGGGCACACAGGAGCATCAGAGGCACAGGGGCCCTCCTCCAGAACCCACCTGAGCTGCTGGGGCTGAAGCTGTCAGGACGGCTGTCTGCACTGGAGGTTCAGTGTCTTCTAGGTCCTTCTCCTCCTCAGAGCCGCCTGGGCCAGCTGCCTCATTACCATCCAGGGGCTCAGTCTCCTCGTCCACACCTAAGACCTCCTGCAGCTCCGTCTAGGGAGACAAAACACAGCCCAGGAGCTTGGGGGCCTCAAGACCATACCCACGACATGACCTGAGAGTAAAGGACCCTCTCTCCCAGCAATATTCCCTAACGTCAGTCACTATGCCTCAGTCCCCTTCACCAAAACATTTCTTTAATCTGACCAAGGATAGCCTCGAAAACAGTAATTACTCCAAATCTGAGAATTCCCAACCGCAGAGCTTAGACCAGAAGTCAGAGACACGTCACCCATTGTACAGCCAGGAGGGGCAAGCACTCACTCAGAGTCAGAGACCAGAGGGGCACCCCCAGCCTCTCTCCACTGCCCTCTCCTCCACCAGGCCCAAGCTTGCCTCAGAGCCCTGGGATACCAGCCTGGCAGACACACCAGCAGCTCTGCATCTTCCTCCAGCCCTTCCTCCTCCTCCTCCTCCTCCTCCACATCCTGCATACAGTCTGCTGCCAACTTCTCAATGTGGGCCATGGGCAGGGGGGCTGGGGGAAGAAGGTCACAGCAGGTCAGCACAGCACAGATAAAGTCGGGGATGAGTAAGGAGGGGCTTGGTAGATCCACCCAGACAGAAATCCCCCTTTCCTCCCACGGCAGAGGCCCACCTGGAAAACTGCTCTTCCTTTAAGACCTAGTTCAAAAGACCCTCAACAGGGAAACCTTCCTCGGCCCCCCACCAAGCAACAAGCTGCTCCTTTCTCTGCACCTCCGCCTACAGTAGCCTGACATAGACGTGACCATCCACTGTCTCCAACCTCCAACCACACCTTTCACATCTGTAAAGATTTTCAAGGTCCAATTGAGCTTCACAACAAATCTGCAAGATGGATAATATCCCCTTTTCATATACTGAATAAACTGAGAAACTTCCAACATTACTTTTCCTATCACTGCAATCCTAGTAAGTGGCAGAGCTAGGATTCAAACCTAGGCTTTGTGCCACCCCAAGGCAGGAGCGATGAGCCCCTTCCTAGGTCCTCCCATTATCCTCAGCTCAGGGACACACAAGATGGTGGGGATGGGTGGGGAAAATCTCTGAGGGTTCCTGGTGAAAAGAGAGGAAGATTGAGACCCCCTGATCCTCCCAGGCCTAAAGTCTCTGTTCTCATCTGGGCTGTGGAGGGAGATTCCACTTAACTCACTGGACACAATTTCTATGTACTTCCTATGTACCCAGTTCAGTCTGTGCTAACTGGGCCCCTACCCTACACCAGTACCGTGGCTAGGGCTAAGGATGGGGACCTGAGTCAGTCTGAGAAACACATTTGTCCACAACGGGGAGGGGCCAGCCCAGGCCATGACACAAGGTGGGGAAGCAGGGTGAGGCCGCCTCTTGGAGGGAGTGCTGCAGAAGGTACATGGGTATTGGAAGGACCAGGGGATCTGGCTGGCTCCCTCCAGCTGCAAGGGAACCCCTCTACCATCTTGTCCCAGCCTGTGCCCATCTTGTCCCAGCACCAAGCCCAGCCCTGGGTCCAAACTCACCCTGCCCCTTGGGTGCTGGCTTCTTGCCTGTAGTTTGTGCTTCCCCTGTGAGAGCCAGCAGCTCAGCCTCCAGGTCCTCATCATCTTCAGCCTCATCTATGCCCAGCAGCATGTCCTCAGGGCCAAACTCCATAAACAGCCCCATCTGAGAGCAGAGCAGGACTCTCAGGAACCACACAACGAGGAGGGCAGAGCCCAGCTCCAGAGCCGGACCTGGGACTCTCCATGTCCCCAGCAGTGGCTCCTTCAGCCTGTGAGGCCCAATGTGCAGAAAGAAACTGAGGCCTGCAACATTACTCCTTGAGACACCTTCCAAGGGACTCAACAAAAAACCCAGCACGACCACACTGAAACTGAGATAGTCTTGTGAGAGAGTCAGAACTTAAAACACATTACCATTATTACGACTAACAGCAATAGCTGCCATGCACTGTTCTTAGTGTTCTATGTGATTATCTTAACTATGTCAAGTAATTCTCACAATTCTGAGAAGGTCCTATTTTTTAAAACTCTGGTAAAACACATACAATATGAAATTTACCATCTTAACCACTGTTAAGGGTGAGTTCAATGGCATAAGGACATTCACACTATCCTGCTACCATCGCCATCATCCACCCACAGAACTCTTTTCATACTGTGAAACCAACTTTCTACCCATTAAACATTAACCCCCCTTCCTCCCCTCCTTCCAGCCTCTGGTAAGCACCATTCTTCTGTTTCCATGAATCTGACTACTCTAGGTAGAGGTACATCCTTTTTTTTTTTTCCCGAGACAGAGTCTGGCTGTTGCCCAGGCTAGAGTGCAGCGGTGCTATCTTGGCTCACTGCAACCTCTGCCTCCCGGGTTTAAGCGATTCTCCTGCCTCAGCCTCCCAAGTAGCTGGGACTACAGGCACACGCCACCACACCCAGTTAATTTTTGTATTTTTAGTAGAGATGGGGTTTCACTGTGTTGGCCAGGCTGGTCTCAAACTCCTGACCTCAGGTGAGCCACCCGCCTCAGCCTCCCAAAGTGCTGGGATTACAGGCGTGAGCCACGGTGCCCAGCTCACATTCTGTTTTTATCCCAATGTTCAGATGAAACTGAGTCTTGTGAGACAGTCAGAATTTAAAACAAGCTCTTTGCGACTTCAGTCTATGCCCTTTACCCCACCTCCTTTCTTACCTTTTTAAAGACAATGAAAATAGACTAAGAAGTCTCAAGACGTAGGCCCAGAAGAAATAAAGGAAGAAAACTGGTGAGGAAACCCCCCTGTTCTTCCACTTGGGGCACAGCCATCTATTCCCCGGCAGTGAAGTCCTCCCACTGACTACAGCCCTCACACCTACAGGCATCCCTGGCTAACAAGCAAAGTTGTGACCCTATCTGAGGAACCCATGAGAGCACTGAGGTCCCATGAGAACCTCCTAAACTTTGGTGATTCCTGAACCCTCTCCCCACTTGTGTGTGGCAGGGACTAATAGGAGGGTGCCTAAGGGCTCTGCCACCTCCAGGAGACACTGCTCCAAGTCTCTGAACTAATGGGGGAACTACATGTGATCCAGTTTGCCTAAGCTGTCTAGGGACTCCCATCCCCAAACCGACCCAGTAGCCTAGAAGGCTAAGTTCCATACCTGCTTGGCAGCGGCCACCCCTTGGCCTCTGGCCTGAGGGCCCTTCCGAGGTCTTGGCCCTGGCATTGTGGCAGCCTAGATACCTATGGAAGAGTTACAGAGATTTAGGTTGGAGTAGTCCATAAGCCCCGCCCCCAACAGTGCTAGCTGTGGTAAGGTGTGGATAGTAAACTCCTAAAGAAGGCAATGCTGAACACCAAAGGATGGATTACCTTTAATTAAAGCACTGAAGCAGCACAGGCCATGGGAGGGATGGGGATCACCTGTCAATGGGTTTACTGGGGAGTGTTCTGAACGGACTCAAATTTAAAAAGTACATTCAGGGAAGTACTGTAGGTTCAGGGTGGGTGGAAGGCTGGGTAGAATTCAGAAAGGCTCTAAAGCTGTGCTTATGGAAGCCACAGCTGGCTATTTAATTTTAAATTGCAATGAATTAAAATGAAATAAAGCTAAAAATCCAGTCCATCAGCCACAACAGACACATTCCAAGTGCTTAACAGCCATATGCGGCAAGGGGCTATGACCAGACAGCACACACACACAACATTTTCTTCAACCAAGGACACTTCATCAAAGTTCCATCTCACAGCTGTGCTCTGGAGAAAGCTGTCTCAGCATTCTGATTCCCATAAAGATCTCACAGTCATTCACAGGACCTCCTGTGTCACCCCTTGTGATGGGCACTGGGAGCGCAGAAATGAATCTAAGACGGTCTCGGCCCTCAAGGACCATGTATATGGTGGAGGTGGACTACACGGGGTTGCCCCAGGGGCTATGGGTGCCCTGAGGTGACCCCTTCTTCAGCATTGGGAGAAAAGCCGCCTCCTTTGAGGCGGTGACACCTGGGTTGAGTCACGCAAATAAGTTGGGAGAAAGAGGGGAATAGGATTCCTAGCCGAGGGAACACCTGATGGCTCTGAAGTGGGGAGCAGCTTGGCTCGTACAAGGCAACCTGAGGCCTGGTATGACTGGGGCATAAGCGGTGAGGCCTGAATGCACAAGCCGAGATGGAAGCGGCACAACATGAAAACCTCTAAGCCGAAAAGTGTTTGGGCAGTATTCTGAGGGCGCTGGGAAAGAAGTGGCAGGATCAGATCGGTGTTTCAGAAACCCCACTCTGGGGGCAAAGGGTAGGTGCACAGGAGGTAGGGGAAGAAGGCAGGAAGCCGGCGCATCTCGCCACAGCCCAGGCAGGGAGACCAGCTGACGGGCGGGGAGCGGGCGGAGGAGCTGGCTGGCGCTCCGGGAGACTCTCAGTGTCAGATTTCGGGACTTAGGTGAGCGGCAGGGCCCCGGGAGTGACCCTGGCTCAGGTGAAAGCGAGGCCAGTCAGACACTCCAAGGCTGCGGCCCCGATGACAGAGCCAGGCCTCAGGAGAGATGGGCAACGGAGTCCGTAGGGGGAGGCGACACGGGACCCCCACTCCCGCGCTGCGGGACGCGCCGCCCTGCCCCGCCCGCGCCGCCTCCATCTCCCCCGCGGTCCCCCAGAGCTCCCCACGCCGAGGGGCGGGGACACGGCATACCTCGCGGTGAATCCAAGCCAAACCCCGGCCTTCTCCCACCCGGCACCGCCCTGCGCTCCCGCGGGCCCTCGGCCGCAGCGGTAGCGACAGGAAGCGCCTGCCGGGGAGGCGGCTCGCGCGCAACACGTGACCCCACTGGCCGACGGCCGGCAGTGCGCATGTGCACGGCCCCCGCGGGCTCCGACAGGTGACACCAGGGCGGGGTTCGCAGTGCGCAGGCGCGTTCGGGCAGGTAGCGCGGGACAAGAGCGCTGGGCGGTTCCGCCGGGGCGTCCACCGGCGGCTCAAATGAGGTCGCGGCGTCCAGCCCTCGCCCACTTGCAGCCTCTCCGCCGAGCCTCCTCCCTCAGGCAGCCCGAGGCGCTGGGCGCTCGCTCGCTGGACCTACCCCGCCTCGAGCCCTGGCCCCGCCCCACCGAGCAAGAGGGCGGGGCCTACCCAAGCTCCGCCCTGCAAGCGAGACAGGGGCGGGGCTCGCCTGCTTGTCCATGTCCTTTAAGTCTGGGGAAATGGAAATGGGGCCCACCATATTTTTCTTAATAATTCAGCACCTGAAAGTATCATTTTCCGGTCCGTTGAAAACTTCAGACAGCAGAGCTCACTGCACATCTTAAATAATTCAGGGAGTCTAACACTAAGTTCTCACTCGCGTACCCTGCTGTGCAATCAAATGGCATAAGGAGAGAAATGGAGTGTGCCCCTTTTCTGCCAAGCTTGTGTCAGTCACTTACCATAATGGAGCTTATACCAGTTCTCTATCCTGCAAGATGGACATCATCTCTAGAAGAAACGGAGGCTCAGAATTATTTGCCCAGGGAAATACAAAACCAACCTCTTTAACATCAGTAAATATGCTCTAGTCTAGTTTTCTAAGGAATGCAGGTTTCTCCCTGTGGCTTGCAGAGTCCAGTTAACAAGAGATTGAGCTTAGGAGTCCGAGACCAGCCTGGGCAACATGGTGAAACCCTGTCTGTCTCTACAAAAAATTACAAATATTAGCCGGGTGTGGTGGTGCGTGCCTGCAGTCCTACCTACTGGAGAGGCTGAGGCGGAAGAATC
>NC_045434.1:169846467-169878857 GCF_002776525.5 Piliocolobus tephrosceles | reverse complement strand
TTTTTTTTTTTTTTTTTGTATTTTTAGTAGAAACAGGGTTTCACCGTGTTAGCCAGGATAGTCTCGATCTCCTGACCTCGTGATCCGTCCGCCTCGGCCTCTCGGCCTCCCAAAGTGCTGGGATTACAGGCATGAGCCACCGCGCCCGGCTTTTTTTTTTTTTTTTTTTTGAGTCAGGATCTCACTCTGTCTCCCGGGCTAGAGTGCAGTGGTGCGATCTCCGCTCACTGCAACCTGCACCTCCCAGGCTCAAGCAATCCTCTCACCTCAGCCTCTTGAGTATCTGGGACCACAGGCACGTGCCACCATGCCCAGCATTTTTTTTTTTTTTTTGTAGAGACATGTTTTTGCTATGTGCCCAGCCTGATCTCAAACTCCTGAGCTCAGGGGATCCACCCAAATCAGCCTCCCAAAGTGCTGGGATTACAGGCATGAGCCACCATGCCCTGCCCATTACCATTTTTAAATGAGGTTTCACATCCATATTTCTCATTCCTTTTAAAAGTATTTAAAGATTTTTATAATGAAACATTTAAGATATACACAAAGATATACAATATTTAACATTTACTAGAATGCAAGCTCCAGAGGCAGAAATTTTTTTGTTTCTTCTCCAAGTGTCTCGTGTCTACAGCAGTGCATGGTACATAGTAGGCACTCAATAGTTCCTTGTTGTGTGTGTGAATTAACTACATGGGCATCAATTACCAGTGTAAGAAAAAACAACAACATAGTTGAAGCTACCTGTACATCTCCCATATTGCAACACCTCCCTTTCCCGAAGATGTACCCATTATCCTAAATTTAGTGTTTATTATTCCCGAGCATTTCTATTTCTGTATAGGTATCCTTAAGCAATATATAGTATTTTTTTGCAAGCTTTTAAAAATTTTATCATTGGTTACACACAGTGTAATTCTTCAGCCTTTTTCTACTCAACCCTGTTTGTAAGCTTTGCTCAAATTGACATGTATACTGTATCTAGTTAGCTGATTTTCATTTCTGTATATGATTCCATAGCATGAAAATAAGTCACTTTCCCAATGGCTTACCATTATAAAGAGAGCTATGAACTTTTTGTATATGAGTCTTGGTGTACGTATGTGAATTTCTCTAGGACATATACTTAGGAATGGAATTGCTGGCTGCATTAGAGTTCTCCAGAGGAACAGAACTAATAGGATATATATATATATAGTCCCACAATAGGCTGTCTGCATGCTCTATTAACCATCACACTGGCTGATATGGCTTGGATCTGTGTCTCCACCCAAATCTCATCTTGAATAGTAATCCCATAATCCCCGTGTGTCTTAGGAGGGACTTTGTGGGAAGTAATTGAATCATGGTTTCCTCCATGCTGTTCTTGTGATAGGAGTGAGTTCTTACGAGATCTGATGGTTTTATAAGCGTCTGGCATTTCCCCTGCTGGCACTCATTCTCTCTCCTGCTGCCCTGTGAAGAGGTGCCTTTCACCATGATTGTAAGTTTCCTGAGGGCTCCCCAGCCATGTGGAACTGTGAGTAATTAAACCTCTTTTCTTTATAAATTACTCAGTCTCAGGTATTTCTTCATAGCGTGAGGACAGACTAATACACTGGCTCATACAATTTCTTGCATTTCCTAGGCTAAGATTCACCAAATAATCTTCAAAAGTCATTCCACCTCCATCAGCAGGGTATTGGAGTTCCAGCTGTTCTGTATAACCATAGAAAGGTTTTCTAATAGATGTGAAATGGTTTTGGTTTGCATGCCTCTTTTGTTGTTTCCATTTTCTTGGTCATTCGTGTTTCTTCTTCTTTGGATGACTTATTTCTTATTTACCCATTTTTTTTTTTTTTTCTTCTGAGACAGTCTTGCTCTGTTGTCCAGGGTAGAGTGCAGTGGCATGATCTTGGCTCACTGCAACCTCTGCCTCCTGGGTTCAAGCAATTCTCCTGCCTCAGCACCCCCTAGCAGCTGAGATTACAGGTACACACCACCACCTGTGGCTAATTTTTGCATTTTTAGTAGAGATGGGGTTTTGCCATGTTGGCCAGGCTGGTCTCGAATTCCTGACCTCAGGTGATCCACCCACCTTGGCCTCCCAAAGTGCTGGGATTACAGGTATGAACCACTGCAACTGGCCCATTTTTTCCTTTTCATTGCAGAAGCTTACAAAATATTGATATTGATCCTCAATCCATTTTATGTAATTATTTTAAATGTATATGTGAATATAGAAATACATATTTTTGCTAAATAATTTGAGAATGAGTTGCAGATATAACACATCACTTATAAATATTTCATCATGAATCTCTTAAGAACAGCATTCTCCGACATAATCACAAATTTAACACTTACAAAATACTGTTGCCTAATACATAGTTAATAATAATGTTTATAATTGTTTATATTTCCTAAATCCAGGACCCAGTCAAGGTTTATATAGTGCATTTAGCTTTCATGTCTCTATTCTCCTTTGGTGTAGAATAGTTCCTCCATGTTTTATGTTTTTTTTCTTGTGATATTAGTATTTTCAATGAGTTGAACAGCTGCTTTGCAGAGTATTTCTCCCTCAATTTGTCTGATAATTTTCTCATCAATAAATTTAGGACAAGCATTTCTGACAGGACTAGCACACGGGTGAGGCTGTTTTTTTTTTCAGTACCTCATATTAGGTCTTATTTATTTATTTATTTATTTATTTATTTTATTTTATTTATTTTTTTTTTTTTGAGGCAGGGTCTTGCTCTGTCGCCCGGACTGGAGTGCAGTGGCCAGATCTCAGCTCACTGCAAGCTCCGCCTCCTGGGTTTAGGCCATTCTCCTGACTCAGCCTCCCGAGTAGCTGAGACTACAGGCGCCCGCCACCTCGCCCGGCTAGTTTTTGTATTTTTAGTAGAGACGGGGTTTCACCGTGTTAGCCAGGATGGTCTCGATCTCCTGACCTCGTGATCCGCCCGTCTCGGCCTCCCAAAGTGCTGGGATTACAGGCTTGAGCCACCGCACCCGGCCAGGTCTTATTTATTTTTTTCAGACAGAGTCTTGCTCTGTTGCCCAGGCTGGAGTGCAATGGTGCCATCTCAGCTCACTGCAACCTCTGCCTCCTGGGTGGGTTCAAACAATTCTCCTGACTTCCAAGTAGCTGGGACTACAGGTGACACCACCATACCCAGCTACTTTTTGCATTTTTAGTAGAAATGAGATTTCACCATATTGATCAGGCTGGTCTCGAACTCCTGACCTCAGGTGATCCGCCCACCTTGGCCTCCCAAAGTGTTGGGATTACCAGCATGAACCACCCGCGCCCAGCCTCAGTACTTCATGAGGTTTTAGATGTCCATTGTCCTGTTGTTGGTTTCCATATAAATATTAGAATTAACTACAAAGTCATACAAGAAACCTTGCCAAGATTTTGACTGGAATTGATTTCTATCTAGAGATTACTTGCGTCTCTTTTTTAGAGTAATTCCTAGGAGATGGACATGGTGGCACATACCTGGAATCTCAGCTACTTAGGAGGCAGAGGCAGGAGGATTACTTGAACCCAGGAGGTTAAGGCTGGAGTGAGCTATGATCCATTACTGCATTCCAGCCTTGGTGACAGAGGGAAACAAACAAAATAAATATTTAAATCAATTTATTTCTAAGTACCTTATATTTTCTGTGACATATAAATCTTTTGTATTTAAAGATTTGTTTTGTTTTTATGGTAAATGGTACCTTTGTAAAAATTACACTTTCTAGCCATTTGTGGCTAGAGATTACTTATTTATATTATTTCCAGCAGTTCCTTTTTTATAAACTAAATTTTATTCATATTATTCGAAACTTAAGACAGATAATGACACACAATGAAAAGTCCTCCTCTAACCCCTAACCCTGGCCATCTGATTCTTTCCAGAGGTCATCAGTATAACCAGTTTCTTGCATACTCTCCCAGAACTATTTTATACAGATACAAGTAAATCGTGTACTTATATATGTTACCATTAAATAAATGGCAGGCCTAGTAACAGAAATAAAAGTCACATGGAAGGGCTATTGTAGGAAGGACAGTTTGGTTGCATAATCAGATGTTTGGAATGATTATAATGTAATAACTTCACAAACACTCAGGAAAAAGTAAATTATTTAATGGAAAATTCCAAAATACATGAGAGTCATTTCCATTCAATATACTTTGTTACAATAATTCCATGTGCTTAGAAAAAGGAAATTAGATTCTTTGTAGACTAGCTGGGCAACATCGTGAAGCCCTGTCTCTATAAAAAATACAAAAAATTAGCTGGGCGTGGTGGCATGTGCCTGTAGTTTCAGCCACCTTGAGAGGCTGAGGTAGGGGGGTCACCTAAGCCTGGGAAGTCAAGGCTGCAGTGAGCCATGATTGTGCCACTGCACTCCAGCCTGGGCGACAGAGCAAGATCCTGTCTCAAAAAACAAAACCCAGCAAGACCATAGTCTTTTAACTTGTGAAACCCCTTTACTCTTCTTTCAGTGCATACAGCACGTCGTCCTGGCTAACGTTGAGCCGCACCCGAAGGAGCAGATCGTTCCTGCTGGGCTCCACAAGCAGGAGGCGACAGGAGCCCAGGTGAGAACACACGGCCATGGTCTCTGACACGGTGGGGTACGAAAGCCCCTCCATTCTGCACAGTGCCACATGTTGACTATATATCTAGACACAAATAGCAAGGCAAAGGTTAAGAGGAAATACAATCCTGGGGCTTTTTCTGTTCCTTTCTTTCTTCATTTGGGAAAATCAGACACATGGCCCCCAGGACATCAAACACTCCAGAAGGCATCAGTTGGTGCCCCAGTGGTACACAAAATGCAGAGGCAGAATGGAATGCTAGCCTTGGAATCAGAAAACAGCAGGCCTGAATCCTGGTGCTACCATTTACCTAAATATGTAAACCTGGGCAAGTTACTGCACTCTTTTGAGCTTCAATTTTATCTATAAAATACACTGTACATCCCTTGTGAGATAATGGATATAAAATGACTAGTAACTCTCACTGGTGATACAGATAGTCTTGTCTCCAGGGGCTGAGTTCCACAATTGAGATTGTCAAAATTCAAGTCAAATTTTGCTACAAGGCCACTTTCCTTATCAGGTACAGTGAGCAAATGCCAAGGCATGACCCTCATAAAAGCACAAAGGCCCAGAGAGAAAATTGAATAAAGAAATAAAGGGAGGCAGGAGGATAGCTGGAAACACAGATTCCTATCCTAACGTTCTCCACTGGGTCAACTAAGTCTGCAGCATTTCTGGTCACTTTCCATTCTTAGTATCTATGACTCCATCCCCATCCCAGTCCCAAGACTGGGAGCTCGTCAGGAACAGGGATGTTAATCAAATCAGCTTGGGGTTCAAGGATCCATCACAGGTAATTGCACACTACAGATGTTCAGGAAATGTTTACAAACTAAAATGAAAGTGACTCTCTGCAGAAGAGCTATCTCAGACTGTAGGAGGAGAATGGTAATGGGCAAAACATGACCAGTAGCTAAAATTTTAAACAAGAATTTACAACCAACCCAATAAATAAGTATCTGAAAGGAAAATGTTTTCCTGACTTTAGTTAAATAAAGATGTCTAAAACATACATACACAGACATACACACTCTCAGGTACACACTCATAAACACCTTTAACAATTCATCTTCCAAGGCAGCCAATTACCTAGAGATACCAGTCTTGAGTAAACTAACAAAGCACAAGCCCTACTGATTCCTCTCACTTGATCTAATTGAACTGTGCCCATGTAGGGATTGGATTGATCTGTGATTTGCTCTCAAATATGGCCTCATTCTGAAAGCCTTGACTCCACTACAACATAAGCTGTAATCGGGGATTAACTTTGTCTTACTCATCTCATTCTTTGAACAGTGTCTGGCACACAGGCCTTCAATCTGACATGCAGAACCAGTCGCTAAAGGTCTCTGGCTCATGCAGCTCTACAAAATGTCACATTAAAGTAGGTGCCGGTCTGATATTCTTTCACATGGTCTAGGTGGCACAAAATAGAGACTGTCACACATTCATGGAAATTTCCACGTATTTTAAAAATGCAAGCCCAAAATCTAGAAGGATTTGAAAAGAGGAGATCACCTGCTGGAATGTGGCTTCCTCCAGTCCTGATCGACGGAACTCTGCAAGGATGGCTCTCAGGAAGCTCTGTTCCAGAACAGAGGAATTTCTTAAAGGAAACGAGCGGATGTGAGTTTTGTTAGTGGCTGTAACCCCAGCCCAGAGGAAAGTCAAAGAAAGCTTTTCTGTGTCTTTAGAAAAGAGAAAACCTGGGAAATAATTTCTCCTATATTACGTGGTAAGGTTCCCTCTGACCCCCAAACTCTGAAACTGATACAGAAAATGTCACTGCGGAAGTGAGGAAACATAGCAACTACATCTGGAAATATACTGATCACTCAGAAATACCTGTGCCCTCATTTCATGAGGTGGGCGCATCATCCAGTGTGAGAGAAACAGCTGCTTCTTTTTTTTTGTTCCTCTCATAGCACTTTTACACCCTAAACACCTATAATATAGCTCAATAAGTGGCAAATATTCTATTATCCTAGGGTTATAGTTCTGTCTCCCTGACTAGATAATGTCCCTGTGAAAAAGAACCATGTTATTAGTAAGTGCAGGTTGAATGAGTAAAAGCATAGAAAGGGAAACATGTTTCTACAGCCTTCCAGGAAGGCTCAGGAAGTGGAGCATCTTACTTGATGGCCATGATGTATGATGACGAAAACATCTCATCCACAGCTTCCATTGAGTGGGCTATGGTGACCAGGCCAGGGGAGTCAGGCTTCTGCTGGGAGAACTCACAGATCTCTGTGGCACGCCTGCAGATGTCCAGGCACCGTCGTGCATCTCCAGAGAGTGCTGCTACCTACAAGAGGGAATATTTTATTCCTGAGGCCACCTTAGCCCAGAAGAACCTGTATTTAACTAAAGATTCTGTATTTAACTAAAAAGAAAAGGTAGTGCCGGCAATGGACGTAAGCATAAAGTTAAGTACTTAGCCCTGGCAGGGAACCTTGAGGAAGAATAGAAATGAATTCTTATATTGTGCATGGGACTCTAATCCTCTAGTCCAAACCTCTGTCTTGGTTTTACAGTTAACTCCACAGTGGATAACGCAGAAATTTCTCAGTTTTATTATTCAGGAAATGAAGTCTAAAATCAGAGACCCTTGGTTCAAGATCATTATTGAAGCATTTGCAGAGTTCTCACTCCTTGCATAGAGAGAGATGTGTGCCCCCAGAAGCAGCCAGCCAAAGCCAAGAGGCTGAGGTGCAGCCTATCTGGAGATAAAGCCATAGCCAGGCACCCCTTCAGCACATGGTGAATTTGGGGTCGGATTGGTCAATGGCTAAGAGGCCCAGAATCAAGAATGGAGGAAGGGGCTGGGTGCAGTGGCTCACACCTGTAATCCCAGAACTTTGGGAGGCCAAGGCGGGCGGATCACCTGAGGTCAGGAGTTTGAGACCAGCCTGGCCAACATGGTGAAACCCCATCTCTACTAAAAACACAAAAATTAGCCAGGGCCGGGGGTGTGGTGAGTCACACCTGTAATCCCAGCACTTTGGGAGGCCCAGGCAGGTGGATCACTTGAGGTCAGGAGTTTAAGACCAGCCTGACAAACATGGTGAAACCCTATCTCTACTAAAAATACAAAAATTAGCCGGGCGTGGTGGCATAAGCCTGTAATCCCAGCTACTGGGGAGGCTGAGGCAGGAGAATCGCTTGAACCTGGGAGGTGGAGGTTGCAGTGAGCCAAGATCACACCACTGCACTCCAGCCTGGGTGACAAAGCTAGAGTCTGTCTCAAAAAAAAAAGAAAAAATCACTTTTCAAATAACCCAAGACACAAACATGACTATTGGCTTATATTTTTCCCTTCCTCTAATCCCCCACATTGAACTGGTAAAGGTGTCCTGTAGACCTTCCTGCTTCGTCAGTTCTCCTCCCCTCCCATCACCACCTGTACAGCCTGGTGAAGAGGCACCTTCTGTGGTGATTCATGGATTCAAGAAGTACTGCACGGGCCTCAGACAAAGTGAAAGGGGAACTCTGGGGGGTAGGGAAACACCTAAACCAGTCTGACCCTGAGGGTATCAGTGACACTTGGTGACCCTATGCCTCCCTTCGGGCTGCTGCTGGGACAAGGGAGACACAAGAAAAAGCTAAGGCCCAGTCAACATGGAACCTAACAGGACATCCCACATGCACCTGAAACTTGACCTCCACTTCAGTCTCAGTACAGGGTGAGTGAGACCCATCACGCAGAAGGGATGGCAGGGAAAACGGCCTACTTGACCGTGGTGCTAGGTGGATGTGGGCACACACAAAAAACTTGGGTTTTATTTATTTATTTATTTGAGACAGAGTTTCACTCTTGTTGCCAAGGCTGGAGCGCAATGGTGCGATCTCGGCTCACTGCAACCTCCACTTTCCGGGTTCAAGTGATTCTCCTGCCTCAGCCTCCCAAGTAGACATTCCGGGTTCAAGTGATTCTCCTGCCTCAGCCTCCCGAGTAGCTGGGATTACAGGTGCATGCCACCACACCCGGCTAATTTTTGGTATTTTTAGTAGAGATAGGGTTTCACCATGTTGGCCAGGCTGGTCTTGAACTCCTGACCTCAGGTGATCTGCCCGCCTCAGCCTCCCAAAGTGCTGGGATTACAGGCGTGACCCACTGCACTGAGCTGAGTTTTTGTTCTTTTTTTGTTTGTTTGTTTGAGAGAGGGTCTTCCTTTGTCACCCAGGCTAGAGTGCAGTGGCATGATCATGGCTCACTGCAGCCTCAACCTCCTGGGCTCAAGCAATCCTCCCACCTCAGCTTCCCAAGTAGCTGGGACTACAGGTACATGCCATCACACTGGGCTAATTTTTAATTTTTTTGTAGAGACAGGGTTTTAATATGTTGCCCAGGCTGGTCTCAAACTCCCCCACTCAAGTGATCTCCTCACCTTGGCCTCCCAAAGTGCTGGGATTATAGGCATGAGCCACCCCACCCAGACACTCCCCTGTGTTTTTACAACCATAAGCCCTCGCTTGGATTTGGAGCCCAAATTTATGTTGTGTTTCCTACAATTCTCAAGTGGAGAATTTTATTTTAAAAATGGTAACAATTAGTAGTGCCCCTAGATAATAGAAGCAAAAAAAAAAAAAAAAAGAAAATTCTAAATGAATTCAACTTCAACCCAGGCCCCAATTAACTACCAAATAAAGAAGCACGCTGAATCCCAAGCATATAGTAAAAATAAAATAAAAATCAAGACACAAAAATAAGAAAACCAAGCCACATATGCATGGGAACCAGGAGAATCAATGGTAATCAGAATCAGACTCCTAAAGACTTCAGATATCATAATTATAAGATATAGAATAGGCCGGGCGCGGTGGCTCAAGCCTGTAATCCCAGCACTTTGGGAGGCTGAGACGGGCAGATCATGAGGTCAGGAGATCAAGACCATCCTGGCTAACCCGGTGAAACCCCGTCTCTTCTAAAAAATACAAAAAAAAAATAAAACTAGCCGGGCGAGGTGGCAGGCGCCTGTAGTCCCAGCTACTGGGGAGGCTGAGGCAGGAGAATGGCATAAACCCAGGATGCAGAGCTTGCAGTGAGCCAAGATCCGGCCACTGCACTCCAGCCTGGGTGACAGAGCGAGACTCCATCTCAAAAAAAAAAAAAAAGATATAGAATATAAAACAGATTGACTTCATTACGTGTAAAGAAATAAGAGAGGGCTTTGAAACTATGGGCAAGAGATTTGAGGAAGAGCAGCATCCAAATCTGATGCCTTCTGAATCTTTGTTAAAAAAAAAACCGGGCCGGGGCTGGGGCCAGGCACAGTGGCTCGCGCCTATAATGCCAGCACTTTGGGATCTGAAGCGGGCGGATCACGAGGTCAGGAGATAGAGACCATTCTGGCTAACATGGTGAAACCCCGTCTCTACTAAAAATACAAAAAATTAGCTGGGCGTGGTGGCACATGCCTGTAGTTCCAGCTACTTGGGAGACTGAGGCAGGAGAATTGCTTGAACCCAGATGCGGAGGTTGCAGTGAGCCGAGATTGCATCACTGCACTCCAGCCTGGGCAACAGAGCAAGACTCTCTCTCAAACAAACAAGCAAACACACACAACTCTGGCCAGGCGCAGTGGCTCACACCTATAATCCTTTAACTTTGGGAGGCCAAGGCAGGCAGATCACTGGAGTCCAGGAGTTCAAGACCAGCCTGGCCAGCATGGTGAAACCCCACCTCTACTAAAAATACAAAAATTAGCCAGGTGTGTTGGTCCCTGCCTGTAGTCCCAGCTACTCAGGAGGCTGAGGCAGGAGAATTGCTTGAACCTGGGAGGTGGAGGTTGCAGTGAGCAAAGATTGAGCTGCTGCACTCCAGCCTGGGCAACAGAGCAAGACTCTGTCTCAAAAAACAATGACAACAACAACAACCCACCCCAAAACTCTAAAAGGAAGGGAAGCAACAGAAGATTTAAAAATATAATTCTGCAAGTTAGTGCCAGGCACGGTGGCTCACACCTGTAATCCCAGCACTTGGGACGCCGAGGAGGGCGGATCACAAGGTGAGGAGATTAAGACCATCCTAGCTAACACAGTGAAATCCCATCTCTATTAAAAATACAAAAAATTAGCTGGCATGTTGGTGGGCACCTGTAGTCCCAGCTACTCAGGAGGCTGAGGCAGGACCCGGGCATGAACCCGGGAGGTGGAGGTTGTAGTGAGCCGAGATTGTGCCACTGAACTCTAGCCTGGGTGACAGAGTGAGACTCCGTATCAATATAATAATAATAATAATAATAATAATAATAATAATAATAATAATAATAATTCTGCAAGTTAGAAAGACGTGGAAGAGTAGCGGTTAGTGTAGTGGACTATAGAAAGCCAAATCCTAAACCTATATTGAGGAATCCAAGATATCTAATTTACATAAAAAATCTTCAAAATGCTCAGGATTTAATGGTGCTGGAACTAGAGGTAAAGGGGGGTTGTTGAGCTAAAGTAGGGAATTTTTTTTTTGAGACGGAGTCTTGCTCTGTCTCCCAGGCTGGAGTGCAGTGGTGCAATCTCGGCTCACTGCAACCTCGGCCTCCCAGGTTCAAGCAATTCTCCTGCCTCAGCCTCCCTCGTAGCTGGGACTACAGGCTTAAGCCGCCACGCCTGGCTAATTTTTTGTATTTTTAGTAGAGATGGAGTTTCACGGTGTTAGCCAGGATGGTCTTGATCTCCTGACCTCATGATCTGCCTGCCTTGGCCTCCCAAAGTGCTGGGATTACAGACGTGAGCTGGCCGAAAGTAGGGAATATTAAGTTGTGGTTGAAAGTTAAAAAAAGTTGAGGATGTTAAGAAACTAAATGTAAGATGCTTTAGATCAGGAAACAACAAAATGTGGCTCACCATCTTTTTATAAATAAAGTTTTATTGGCTGTAATCCCAGCACTTTGGGAGGCCGAGGAGGGCGGATCACCTGAGGTCAGGAGTTCAAGACCAGCCTGGGCAATAAACATGGTAAAACCCTGTCTCTACTAAAAATACAAAATTAGCCGGGCGTGATGGCGCATGACTATAATCCCAGCTACTTGGGAGGCTAAGGCAGCAGAATCGCCTGAACCCAGGAGGCAGAAGTTGCAGTGAGCTGAGATCGCACCACTACACTCCAGCCTGGGTGACAAGAGTGAAACTCTGTCTCAAAAAAAAAAAAAAGAAAAGAAAAAGAAAAAGTTTGCTGACCTTTGTCCTAGATCCTTCCTCTATTTCACACTGTTGGGTGAACATAACGGCCACTGAGGGAGGCTCTGTTAGAAAAGCTGGGGCCATGGCAATTTGTACTTTTCCCATCAAACTCTTTGCCCTAAAGTTTAGTCCTCTTCTACCAAAGTAGGAAATCAGAGATTTGCCAGGCACAGTGGCTCATGCTGGTAATCCCAGCACTTTGGGAGGCCGAGGTGGGCGGATCAGGAGGTCAAGAGATTGAGACCAGCGTGGCCAACATGGTGAAACTCCATCTCTACTAAAAATACAAAAATTAGCTGGGCATGGTGGCGTGTGCCTATAGTCCCAGCTACTCGGGGGCTGCGGCAGGAGAATCGCTTGAACCCAGGAGGCGGAGGGTGTGGTGAGCCGAGATTGCGCCACTGCACTCCAGCCTGGTGACAGAGCGAGACTCTGCCTCAACACACACAAAAAAAGGAAATTTATTCTCAGGCAAAGTTTAAAGTCTCTGGTCCTAGGAATGCTAGGCATTATTGTAGAAGAGGTATCCCTTACCAAAAACAGATGATTACTATATGCATGCCAAACTGGAAGACCTCTTCTGTACCTGGCACCAGCCCCTCATTCCCAGAACACTGCCCTCCCTCCAGACAGGACAGGGGAAGCATACTGAGAAATCTGACCATCCCCATGGGAAAGGAGAAAGGACAGTGATACAGGCCCACTCAGATCATCCCACAGCAAAACTTACAGTGAATAAGCCCCACTTACATGTTCAGAGCCAGCTGTTTAATCTCCACCCTTACACCTGAGAGGACAACCAAGACAACTTCGGAAAGTCTCTAACAATGCAAGATAGAGACCAAAAGCAACCGACAGAAGCATCTTGGAGGAAAAGGGGAGAGGGCAATCTCAATAAATAGGATAGCACTGGCCAGGTGCAGTGCCTTGCTCCTGTAATCCCAGCACTTTGGGAGGCCAAGGTGGGTGGATCACCTGAGGTCAGGAGTTCAAGACCAGTTTGGTCAACATGGCGAAACCCCATCTCTACTAAAAGTACAAAAATTAGCCAGGTGTGGTGGCACACACCTGTAATCCCAGATACTCGGGAGGCTGAGGCAGGAGAATCGCTTGAACCCTGAAGGCGGAGGTTGCAGTGAGCTGAGATCATGCCACTGAACTCTAGCCTGGGCAAAAGAGAGATTTTTTTAAAAAAAAAAAAAAAAAAAAAAGGGTTGGCGTAAAAAAGGATCATTCGGAGAAAAGAAAAAGACTCTTAGACTATGCGTAACAGCAAAAATGAAAAACTTTACCCATAAAATGCCTAGATGATAACTTTGAGGATCTCCCTCCTGGAAAGCAAAGCCTGGAGACAGGCACACAGCTGGCTCACCTCTGACCCCAGTCCCTAATATAGTAGCCAGTTTTGAGCGGGATCACAGTCATGTGCTGCTGCTACAGCCACTCAGGGTGAACAGTGTGTCGGCAAGAGGAAACTATAAATAAGTGTATAATTCTTTTATGTGCTGAAATACTTGTGGATATACGGGTTTTCTTTCTTTCTTTCAACTTGAGGCAGACTTTTAACCTACTTTGTTCCTCAGCAGCCAGGGAGACTAGTCTATGGTGAACTCTCAGGGAGCATTCTCCTATTAGACTTGGAGGGGAGGGGCATCTAATAACTCAAATCTAGCCTGGAGAGTGTGCCTTGCTGGGCATGTTATAGACATGGTCTTGTTATATTTTCACAATGACCCTATGAGGTAAGTACTCCCATTCTTCTTCAGAGAAGAAAACTGAGGCTCAGGAAATTTTTAAGTAACTTTGCTATAACCTTCTGCATGCCTACTAAGCGTTAGAGCCAGAACTCGGACCAGGTTTGTCTACCTGACCATATTGTCCCTTTCATCATGCAAAACTGCTTGCTCCCTGAATCAATTCATATTAGCTTGCATATAAACCCACAATACTTATGGCCCTCTAATCAATCATAAAATAACAAGGCTAAGGTATTTCTTGGAATCTTGTCTCTCTTTTTTTATATGTTTGTAGGACTTTCTAAATTTCTCTCCATCCTCAGAGCATCCAGCATAGGGCCTCATACTAAGCAGGTACTCAGCAAAGATGTGCTGACTGATTTATGGGTGCAGGACTTACCTTCCTGGCTACCAGCTGGATGGCATCATCCTCAAAGGCCTTTAGCTGCTTGAGCCGGGACCTTAGGATCTGCTGTAGCTGGCTGTATGTGTAGGGCTGGAAGGACATCCTGGTAAGACCCTGGGGAACCAAAAACGACAGAGGAATAAGTTCGCTGATTGCCCACTGATTATCCAGGTGGAAAGTCACCCTTGGGCCCCCAAACCCGATTCCCAGGTCCCATATAACAAATTACACATTTCATACCTAGACTACCACTGCCTTTACTGACAATAACCAGTGGTGTCCTGCAGGGCAGTGGTTCTCGAACTATTTTTTCATTTCATTTAAGGACCTTTGATTCTTTTTTTCTTCTTTTCCTTTTTCTTTTGAGCCTGTTGCCCAGGCTGGAGTGCTGTGGCATGATCTTGGCTCACTGCAAGCTCCACGTCCTGGGTTCATGCCATTCTCCTGTCTCAGCCTCCCAAGTAGCTGGGACTACAGGCACCCACCACCACACCCAGATATATTTTTTGTATTTTTAGTAGAGACAGGGTTTCACCGTGTTAGCCAGGATGGTCTCGATCTCCTGACCTCGTGATCCACCTGCCTCGGCCTCCCAAAGTGCTGGGATTACAGGTGTGAGCGACTATGCTCGGCCCAAACTGGGATTACAGGCATGAGCCACCGCACCCAGTCTAAGGACCTTTGATTCTATCAGAATCATTTGGAAGTAGATAAAAGTTGAGGTGCTTTAATTGAAGTGGGTGAGAGAATCTTCAGATCTATGCTATACATTGTCACTGCACTTGGCTTCACTTACCAGGCTCTTCATGATTTCTTGTTGTGCTTCCTGCTGAACTGCAGGGCCCGTGAGGGCAGACATTGCATCTGCCTGGTTTATTGCACTATTCCAAGTACCTAACACTGCCTGGCAGGTTATAAGTGCTAAAACGTTTTTTTTTGAGACAGAGTTTCACTCTTGTTGCCCAGGCTGGAGTATAGTGGCGTGATCTCGGCTCGCTGCAACCTCCACCTCCTGGGTTCAAGCGATTCTCCTGCCGCAGCCTCCCAAGTAGCTGGGACTACAGGCGTGTCCCACCACACCTGGCTAATTTTTGTATGTTTAGTAGAGATAGGGTTTCTCCATGTTGGTCAGGCTGGTCTCGAACTCCTGACCTCAGGTTATCCGCCAGCCTTGGCCTCCCAAAGTGCTGGGATTATAGGCGTGAGCCACTGCGCCTAGCCTAAAACATTTTTTAAAATAATTAAACCTCCATGGCTTGGTGCAGTTTAAAAGTCCACGGGTAGCAGAACACCAAGATATGATGTTTGCAGAAAATCATGCAATGGTGATATATTCTAACATAGAAACTATAAGCATTGCAGAAATCACATTTCTCAATGTACCATTTCAGTATTCGTTTTTGCAGAACTTTTTTTTGGGGGGACGGAGTCTGGCTCTGTCGCCAGGCTGGAGTGCAGTGGCATGATCTCAACTCACTGCAACCTCTGCCTCTAGAGTTCAAGCAATTCTCCTGCCTCAGCTTCCCGATTAAGTGGGACTACAGGCACGCACCACCACACCTGGCTAATTTTTATATTTTTAGTAGAGATGGGGTTTTGCCATGTTGGCCAGGCTGGTCTTGAACTCCTGACCTCAAGTGGTCCCCCCACCTTGGCCTCCCAAAGTGCTGAGTTTACAGACGTGAGCCACCACACCTGGACCATTTTTGCAGAACTTCTTGGCCAAGCTTACAGATCTGTAATAACAGCATGGGAACTGCCCTAGAACCTACCAGTCGGCTGGACACCCGATTCAGCATGATTCGCTCTGGCAGGTCCATTGTGTTGGCAATTGTCAGGACCACAAGCCGGGCCTCCTTATGAGTGGGCCAGTCAAAGAGATTGTACATTATGTCTTGTTTGTGAGTCCACAGAAGGTCGAGCTGCCAGGGAAAAGGAGAGAGATGCAGAGTCAATCACAGAGACTGAGCTGGGGCTTCAGAATGAAGACGTATAACCACTGCTTTAGCTGTATGTTTCCCAGATCATAGCACCAAAGCAGTCCATTGACACATGCCTTTCAGCACCAGAAAATGGCTCATAAGAATAGAGAAAGGAGCCAGGACTTTCCTCCCTTCCACCCAGCACTTGCTCCTGAAACGTAAGGGACAGTCCCATTTCTTCTCCTGTCCTCCCATGGGCGCCTCACCTCATCCACAAGCAGGACGGTGGTTTCCTGAGGAGACCCTCGGGTGCAGAATCGCTTTGCCAGCAGTTCTGCTGCGTGGTTAGCTGTTGCTTTTTGGCCTGTTAGCTTCTGCATTAGGAGAAACACAGTTGTGAGAACTGTGTGGATAAAGTAAGGATCTTACTCCTAAGATCCAATAAAGTAAGGATCTTACTCCTCTGGGATTAAAGTTAAATCTGTAAATGGAGGGAGGCATTTAGCCTGAGGACTTCGGTATCCTATGTTCTGCCTCCCAATCTAGTCTTAATCTTAACTTGGAAGGACAAGAGAAGGCGCCAAAAGAGAAGATAAAGAAAGTGTGTGAGTTTGAAATGCAAATGAGCCACAGGCTGGGCCAGAAGCCCCCTTAAAATCACTATTACATAATTCTATAACTGGATGCTACCTGCTCCAAAATAACAGCCCATGGACGAAACAGCAAGACTCAACCTCTGGCCTGCCATGGACCCCTTTTCCATGTTGCTACACTGCTACTTGTGAGCTCACAGTTTTCACCATGTGGAAAAGTACTGGCTTCCTGGCTTGTAGTCATTACCCAGCTCCTAGACTTTGAAGTCCCCTAGGGTAAGAATTCTGCTTTCCCTGCCCTTGCTACCTCTACAGAAAGGACACTGCCTGGTATATCATGAACATGTAATACACACAAAATTAAGTAACTCTTTCCTTTTTCATGTGCCACGAAGAAACAGTATTTTCCAAAAAGCCTAAACAGCTCTGCTTACCTGCAAGATTTGCACATAGACTTGGTGGGGCTCCGTCAGCTTCATGCCATTGACCTCAATGTATTGAAAGGGAGGCACATCATTGGCTTGGGCTGCCTGCTGCAGGCAGCGCATCACCTCATGCACAGTAGCAGTCTTTCCTGTCCCAGGGACACCAGAGATGTACATGCACCTAGAGCAAGAGGGGAAAACCCGTGGGGTAGGTCTCAGCCAGCCACTACATGCTATAATCAGTTAGGAGTGTGGGAATGTATACTGAGGGAAGGACCAAGACCCTTGAAATGTGGAGGTGGGGGCAGTAGGGACCATCCTTGGAAGCTGGCCAGAGTAGGACCTGCTTATATAGAATCATTCATTCCACAAGTAATGCTATATGCAAACTGCCTACTCAAAGAAGGCCAGTTTCATTCTTTCTGAAAGGCAACATTTCTGTTCCTATAGGATTACTTTGGCAACAAATGTTTCAGAAGCTTTAGGCTTCAGCAACGATTTGGTGTAGTCTGCTGATACTGGAGAAAGCCTGTACGGCTGAACAGTAACACCCAAGGCACTCTACTAGCAGGGGTCTTATTTCCCAAACTACCCTGCCTGCCTCACATGACTCACCCTCCAGTATGGTCAAGGAGTTTGCTTTCCACAAAGTTGTAGATGTCTTGGAATTCCTGTTCCCGACAGGGAAGAGACTCAGGTACAGCAGAAATGTGTAGCCTACCATTGGTGGTAAATAGGAGAAAAGGAAGACTTTAGGAACATTCCCCAACCATCTACTCATTAATCAATGGAAAATGATTACGGTTTCTTGTCTATGTTTCTACATGAAAACTCAATTTCAAATGCCAGAGAATCCCTTCATTTTCAAATCCCTCCATTTAGCCTCATAATCCTTGGCCTCCATTTCTCCAACCAAATCACTTGGGTGGACCTCATCCCATAGGAGATTCAGATTTTGCTTGATTTCTGACAGGATCCAGACTTATATGAAAGTCTCCATATGGTTCTAAAGGGCATCATAACAATGAGGCACTGTCCTGACTAATCATCTTCCATCCCTGCAGAAATGATGGCAGTAGACGGGAAGGTCAATCCTCCCAGGACCTGTCCACATTGGCTGACCCAGATGCTGCTTGAGAGGTTTCTTTTTCCTAAATACACACACTCACTTTACCTAGATAGGTAAAAGTGTAGACACGTAGTGTATCTACCTTTATTTGGTAGACCAGTGACTGCTAATCACTCCCATTTCATGTGAATGAAAGCAGAGGCCGCATGGTTCCTGCCTCTCTGAAAGGGAATCAAGAGCAGCAGTACCTCAGTCGGGCTTCCTCCAGCACACTGGCTGGCTCCTGGGCAGCCAGGCTTCGACTACGGATCTGAGGAGTGGCACAACGTGGTGTTTTAGGCTTGAGCTGTATTCAAAACAGAGAACGTATTTCACAAAGAAAAAGCAAAACACCATCCAGGACACACCGGCTTATGTGATTTGTGCTGATCTGATAAAAGGAAGAGAGGTGGTGAATTCCTCTTAGTTCCTTCCTGGATAAAGGACCACGACTCTTCCTCTCTCACCTCACATTGCATAAACTTTGTTCATCGTCCCAACGTGGTTTCTTTTTTCTAATGTATATATAGCATCAGGATTTATAACATTGTCAGTCTGAGGAAAGAATTAAGTTTGGATGAAATACTATTTAAAAGTAAAATATTATCTTGAAAGACGAGAAATGCTTAAGAAACCCTAACTCCTCTGCCCAAATACAGAAGAGAAGAGAAAGCATAAACTACGCTTGATTCCTAAGATCTTTCTCTGGGCTTATTTGAAGATATGGTCAAGCATCAGCCCAGGACTTCCATGGCCCACGGTGTGGGACTTGAAACCCTCGCAGATTTTTCCCCTCCAAACCCCCAGATCACTGCTTAGTCTAGTCTAACAGCCCTCTGTCTTCTTCCTTGCTCATGGCTTGCTGGAGCAGGCCTGCTGCTGCTTCCCTCATCTTCATGGAATTTCTACAAAGCATTCTCTCCTATGCGGCATTTCACTCTACCCACCCTCTGTTTTCAGCCTGGCTAGAGAGAGAACAATCTCTCCACTTCCTCCTGAGGCAGAAAGCACTTAAACTCTATCTGTTTAAAAGGCTTTACAGGCTGGTGCGGTGACGCACACCTGTAATCCCAGCACTTTGGAAGGCTGAGGCAGGAGGACTGCTTAAACTCGCAGTTCGAGGCCAGCCTGGGCAACACAGAGGTGAAAGCCCCCTCTAAATTAGCTAGGCATGATGGCACACCCCTGTAGTCCCAGCTACTAGGGAGGCTGAGGTGGAAGGATCGCTTGAGCCTGGGAGGTTGAGGCTACAGTGAGCTGAGATTGCACCACTGCACTCCAGCCTGGGCAACAGACAGAGCAAGACCTTGTCTCAAAAAAAAAAAAAAAAAAAAAAGGTCTTTACATTTATTGATTTTGGAGAAAACAGAAAAGAACTGACAAGGCCTTGCTGAGAAGGTATCAAGAAACCAGATGGGCTTCTGCCTTTTATTATGCTGAAGGTACCCTACACCTTATATCCCTACTTTTGGGTTGGGGCGAGGAGGCACAATCAAACCAGAGGCCTGTCAGGAACCAGGACACACAGCAGGAGGAAGAGTGGTGGGCGGGTGAGCATTACCCCCTGAGCTCTGCCTTCTGCTAGAGCAGCAGAGGCATTCGATTCTCACAGGAGTGTGAACCCTATTGTGAACTGCGTGTGCAAGGGATCTAGGCTGCACACTCCTTATGAGAATCTAATGCCTGGAGATCTGGGGTAGAACAATTTCATCCCGAAACCATCCCCCCAAGTCCCTGCCATCTGTAGAAAATTTGTCTTCCACAAAGGGGGTCCCTGGTGCCAAAAGGGCTGGGGACTACTGATCTACTGGATTTCTTTCCCTAGAGACTTTTCTTTTTTCTTGAGATAGTCTCACTCTGACGCCCAGGCTAGAGTGCTATGGTGCCACCTCAGCTCATTGAAACCTCCGCCTCCCAGGTTCAAGTGATTCTCCCGCCTCAGCCTCCAGAGTAGCTGGGATTACAGGCACCTGCCACCATTAGCCCAGCTAATTTTTGTATTTTTAGCACAGACAGGGTTTCACCATGTTGGCCAGGCTGGTCTTGAACTCCTGACCTCAAGCGATCTGTCCACCTCGGCCTCCCAAAGTGCTGGGATTACAGGCGTGAGCCACCGTGCCTAGCCGAGATTTTTCTTTGATTTCAACCCAAGCCAAATCACATCTTCATGTGGAAAAATGGACATCAGCTTTAGAAAGTGTTCTAATTAAGACTTCCCAATTGCGTTCCAAAGAATAAGATGCTCTCTCAATTTAACTTTAATTCAAACATTTCTCAAGCACACTCAAACATCAGAAGACCCTGATCTGAATACCTTTCCGGTGTTTCTGCTAAAGTTCCACAGGAAGCAGAAAAGATGTCCATCGGTCTCCTCCTTCCATCTTGCTGTGACACGATTTGTTACCAATATGTAAGTAGCACTCCCGGTTTCTCAGGTGTGTCAAGTGGGACAACAAAGCTAACACCACGGCTCTGTGGCCATACGTGCGATACCCACTCTGCCAGTGCTCCGTGGGAGATGCAAAGAGGAGTGGGTCTTGTACTTCCCTCAGGAAGTTCGGCTCTTGGCCGTCTGATTCTGTACCGTAAAAGGGATTTAACTCAAAAATCACTCTCTAGTAGATTCATTTTCAGTCCTAGTGTTCACTTAGGTCCCTTTCTCCATGAATATTCCACAAGGAATAGCATTGAATATAATAGACCTGTCCTCAGATTCCAGCTATTACTAATCTGTGACCTCAGCATTTGTAACTTTTAAACTAAGAGAGGGATGCTTCGATGGGAAGTAAACCTAGTAGAACCTTACACTTTTCTTTGGCATCTTCGTGGGGGTATGTAAGGATGACTTCAAGGAAGATCGCAGGTTCCTGGACACAGTTCTGGGTGTTCTCCTTGGAAGGGGCGGTGTGGAAGCCTCTTCTTCGTCACTGCTAGATTCTGAAATCTCTGCTGCTGGCAGATACTCTTTCTCTTCTTGGTCACTTTTACTATGTCCTAGAAACCTAAATGGTAGGGACGTATTTTTTGCTACTCAGTGTTCAAGTCTAAATAAGAAGAACTCCGTAACGTTAGTGTGGATTACAAGCATTGCAGGGTCCTTGTGACCAGACAACATGGGTGCTTGCTACTGAGACACTCTGTTAGGAGCATTATTTATATTATCTCATTAAATCCCTCAACAAATTTATGACATTTTTACTATTATATTGTGTAGATGAGGAATTTCAGACTTAGAAAGGTAAATTTGCCTTCCCAAGGTCACACAGATAGTAAATGACAAAGCCCAGGTTCAAATCCAGATCTCTCAGAATCCAAGTTCATGCTCTTAGGCACCCCCTCCCACCACCAGTCTTGCTGGACATGATGATTAGGGATGGGAGCCACCTAAGCCCAGCAAGTATTTCTTGCCCCTTCAAACTAAGACAATTATCTGAAACTTAACATAATTCCAGACATGCTAGGTAAAAGGTCAATTTCAATGGATTGGCAAATAAACAGTATAAGACGCTTTAAGAGATAAGAGTATAGATATCAGAGATGGCAGCAATGTTTCTCTGCCTGCCAAGCAGTAGTCTTACCGAAGCTGCTGCCTAATCCGGTTCATGGACAAGACAGAACTCTTTCTGCGGATACGATGGAGAGTAGAGGTGGCTTCATTCTGAGCTTCTGTTTCTTTTGCATCCCTACAAGAAATCACAGCGAGGTCATGGGAAGCAGTTTTGGACACCAGAGTGTCCAAAAGGCACTAGAAGATAGTCAAGTGGCCTTATTGGCTCCCAGTCTTTTTATATATACTTTGAAAAGACCAAACTTTCTTTTTGCTAAAAAGTTGGCAAAAAATTGTAACTAAAAAGTTATAACTGAAGCTTGACTCAAACCCAGAGTTCAAAGTCTGCCTTAAGCTTATTTAAATCAGACTCACCACCTCCCCAACTAGAAACCAAAATATACTACTCCCAGGGAGAGGTGCTTGTCCTTTTTTGTTTCTGATGCATGTATGAATTTACTATCCACACAGGCTGAGGGTTAGCAGAAATGCAGCTGTATATTCAATATAAAGCATTTATTGAGCAACCTATTATGGAACAGGTGCTGAAGTTTCTAGGTAGCAAATACTACAAATTGTAACTTCTGGCTTGTTGCATTTTTATTTGTACAGCAAAGTTTGTTCTAAATGTCTTATCTTTTTGTACAGTTTGTATTTGAGAATAGTCTCCAGTTAAAAAATGAGTCCTAGCCAGAGCAATCAGACGAGACAAAGAAATAAAGGGCATCCGAATTAAAAAAGAGTATCAAACTGTTAATGTTCACCAATGATACGATCATATACCTAGAAAACCCTAAAGACTCATCCAAAAAGGTCCTAGATCTGATACATTGCTGAAAGAAATCATAGATGACACAAACAAATGGAAACACATCCCATGCTCATGGATGGGTAGAATCAATATTGTGAAATGACCACACTGCAAAAGCAATCTACAGATTCAACATGTTCAATGCAATTCCTATCAAAATACTATCATCATTCTTCACAGAACTAAAAAAAAATACTAAAATTCATATGGACCAAAAAAGAAAGCCCGCATAGACAAAGCAATACTAAGCAAAAAGAAAAATCTGGAGGCATCACATTACCTGACTTCAAACTATAACTTCAAGGATATAGTCACCAAAACAAAATGGTACTGGTATAAAAACAGGCACGTAGACCAATGGAACAGAACAGAGAACCCAGAAATAAAGCCAAATACAGCCAACTGATCTTTGACAAAGCAAACAAAAACATAAAGTGGGAAAAGGACACCCTATTCAACAAATGGCGCTGGAATAATTGGCAAGCCACATGTAGAAGAATGAAACTGGGGCCAGCCGTGGTGGCTCATGCCTGTAATACCAGCACTTTGGGAGGTCGAAGTGGGCAGATCACCTGAGGTCAGGAGTTTGAGAGATTAGTCTCCAAAATACAAAAAGTTAGCTGGGCGGTGGCAGATGCCTGTAATCCCAGCTACTCGGGAGGCTGAGGCAGGAGAATTGCTTGAACCCGTGAGGTTGCAGTAATCCAAGATCGTGCCACTGCACTCCAGCCTGGACAACATGAGTGAAACTCTGTCTCCAAAAAAAGGAAAAAAAAAAAAAAAAAAAAACAAAGAGGAAGAATGAAACCAGATCCTCATCTCTCATCTTATACAAAAATCAACTCAAGATGGATCAGAGACTTAAATCTAAAACCTGAAACCATAAAAATTCTAGAAGATAATGGGTAGGCGTGGTGGTTCATGCCTGTAATCTCAGTACTTTGGGAGGCTGAGGCAGGTGGATCACAAGGTCAGGAGTTCAAGACCAGTCTGGCCAATATGGTGAAACCCCGTCTTTACCAAAAATACAAAAATTAGCCAGGCGTGGTGGCACGCGCCGGTAGTCCCAGCTACTTGGGAGGCTGAAGCAGAAGAATTGCTTGAACCTGGGAGGCAGAGGTTGCAGTGAGCCGAGATCATGCCACTGTACTCCAGCCTGGGCGTCAGAGTGAGACTCTGTCTCAAAAAAAGAAAAAAAAATCTAGAAAAAAGAAATTCTAACACTGGAAAAAGTCTTCTAGACATTGTTAGGCAAAGAATTCATGACTTAGAAAGCAAAAGCAAATGCAACAAAAACAACAATAAATAAATGGGACCTAATGATACTAAAAAGCTTCTGCACAGCAAAAGAAATAATCAGCAGACTCTAAACAGACAATCCACAGGGTGGGAGAAAATATTTGCAAACTATGCATCCAACAAAGGACCAATATCCAGAATCTACAAGGAACTCAAACAAATCAGCAAGAAAAAAACAAATAATCCCATCAAAAAGTGGGCAAAAAGCCAGGTGCGGTGGCTCACACCTGTAATCCCAGCACTCTGGGAGGCTGAGGTGAGTCGATCACTTGAGGTAGGAGTTTGAGACTAGCCTGGCCAACATGGTGAAATCCCGCCTCTACTAAAATACAAAAATTAGTCAGGCGTGGTAGCAAGTGCCTGTAGTCCCAGCTACTCAGGAGGTTGAGGCAGGAGAATTGCTAGAACTCAGGAGGTAGAGGTTGTAGCGAGCCAAGTTCGCACCACTGAACTCTAGCCTGGGCAACAGATCAAGACTCCCTCTCAAAAAAAAACAAAAGGGAAAAAAAGTAGGCAAAGGACATGAATAGACAATTCTCAAAAGAAGGTATAGAAACAGCCAGCAAACATATGAAAAAAATATTCAACAGCACTAATTATCAGGGAAATGCAAATTAAAACCACAATGAAATACCACCTTATTCCTGTTAGAATGGCCATAATTTAAAAAGCAAAAAATAACAGATGTTAGTGTGGAGGCAGTGAACAAGGAACACTTCCACACTGATGGTGGGAATGTACACTTGTACAACCACTATAGAAAACGCTGTGGAGATTCCTTAAAGAACTAAAAGTAGATCCACCATTTGATTCAGCAATCCCACTTCTGGGTATCTACCCAAAGGAAAAGAAGTCATTATATTAAAAAAAGACACATGCACACGCATGTTTATAGCAGCACAATTTGCAATGGTAAAAATATGGAACCAGCCTAAATGCCCATCAACCAACGAGTGGATGAAGAAAATGTGGTATATATTTACCATGGAATACTACTCAGCCATAAAGCAATGAAATAATGGCATTTCCAGCAACTTGGATGGAGTTGAGACCATTATTCTAAGTGAAGTAACTTGGGAATGGAAAAATCAAATATCACATATCCTCACTTATAAGTGGGAGCTAAGCTATGAGGATGCATAGGCATAAGAATGATATAAGGGACTTTGGGGACTCAAGGGGAAGGGTGGAAGCGGGGTGAGAAATAAAAGACTACATATTGGGTACAATGTACACTGGTCAGGTGACAAGTGCACCAAAACCTCAGAAATCACCACTTAAAAACTTATCCCTGTAACCAAAAACCACCTGTTCCCCAAAAACTATTGAAATAAAATTAAACAACAACAACGAAAAACTGCCTTAAAAAATGACTGTTAAAATGTGGCAAAAAGCCACAGGAACTAATGAAGTCCCAAACTGGATAGCAATGCAGGTTTGGGAAGTTATCTTCTATAGCAATGATCCCCAAATAACAGCTCAGTATATTGGAATCATCTGAATAGCATTTCCAAATATAGATTCCTAGGACCAGTGCTTGGAGTCTGACTCACCAGGTGTGGGAAGAGGCCTAGAAATCTGTATTTTAAGAAAGCTCCCCAATCATTCTGTGACATTCGTTTTTCAACTACTGTTCTAACTTTTTAGACTATGACCCACACACTTCACATGATGTGAAGGATTTCAATTTGCTCTGTGGGTAATGTCCCTGGTCACCTCTTTTTGATGTTTTCTGGTTTCAGAATCACGGATGGCATCACTGAAGATTTCTGTCCCCCTCTGATAGGGGTAAGTATTCTCTCCTCTTTAATGTCTATGGTTTTCGAAGCTGGAATTCGGGTTCTCAGGATTATGCAACGTTTGGGTGAAGCCTCATCATCCTCAGTATAACAGAGTCCAGTCTCTCTGGTTTTCTCTGGGGCTTTCAGAGCTGGAGACAAGGTCTGAAGTTTATCAGGCTGAGATCTCTTAGAAGGTGAGGTGATCTCCGAGAAGGCCACTTTCCGTTTCATTCTTCCTGGAGAATCCAAGGAGGGACGTGAAGTCTGCTGGGACATCTGAGGGTTACCTAAGCCCAAGATAAATCACCACAGACAATGTGTAAGTTTTTTACCTAACAACATACAAACCCGCAATCTCATTACAGCCAAATTCTGCCACTGAGTTATACGTAAAACATGAATTAGCTATATTTTTAATCATTCCAGGCTTTCTTTCTCCAGCCCGGGTAGCGCTAATAATTTTTCATCTCTCACCTAAATTTTAGGAGTGATTTTCCTAGTTAGAACCATAAGTCAACTTTTAATTCAGTTTTTGCAGATAAATGGGGTAAGTCTTCTCTCATCTCTAACAGGTTTCCCTGAAATAACCTATCAGAACAGTGGGTCTCAACTGGGGTAACATCACATGCCTTCAACCCTAACTCAATGACATTTGAAGAAATTTATACTAGAGATGCTATCAAGTAACAGTGATTAGTTGATAGCACAATAACCCAGATTATATCTGCCAATGGAGAGAAGTGGGGTTCCTGGGAACAATCCACTGGGTTCTGTGAATACACAAAACTGTGTGGAATTGCTCCTCCCTCACGAGGATCACAGCACCAAGGACCCCAGCTGCCCATTTGCAGATACCAACTGAGCAGTTAAAAAGGCAGACGTGTGCCGGGGGCTAAGGTTAAACAAAAGTTGAATGAGGCTCAACCCTGGTTCCAATACACAAAACACTCTAGTCTAACAGATGATATACAAGACTGCCTACTATATTATATAAAGTGAAATAAGTGTCCAGAAGCACGAGTGCTCATAAAGATGGCTTTTGAGATATACCTTGAAAGAAAGGTAAAATTTCAACAGAGTTGAAAGACGAAAAAGAGAGGACATAAGGAAAAAAAAAAAGAAAAACCCCCTCGTTTCTTTTTTTTCTTTTTTTTGAGACAGAGTCTCGCTCTGTCGCCCAGGCTGGAGTGCAATAGCGTGATCTCAGCTCACTGCAACCTGTGCCTCCTGGGTTCAAGCGATTCTCCTGCCTCAGCCTCCCAGGTAGCTGGGATTACAGGCACGCGCTGCCACACCCGGCTAATTTTTTGCATTTTTAGTAGAGACGGGGTTTCACCATGTTGGCCAGGCTGGTCTTGAATGCCTGACCTCAGTCGATCCACCTGCCTCGGCCTCCAAAAGTGTTGGGATTACAGGCGTGAGCCACCGGGCCCAGTCAGCCCCTTCATTTCTGAAGGTAGTATTACAGATTAGTTAACATTTTTGCTGCATTTTCTAACTGTTTTGTACTTTACATTCAGCTCCTAAAACACATAGTGTACTATAGAGCTATCAAGAATACAAGTAACTTATACTTGAAGAACTTGACACCTACACAAAAAATTCAAAAAGGATGAATGACTATATATAACAAGTGACGATGAGCTCTCAGAAAGGCTGGGGAGTGAGTTTCAGATACATTGTAAGGGGAAAAAGCAAGTTGGAAAAGAATATATCCAGTATGCTACCCCATTGGTAAGAAAATGAAAAATAAATGTGTGTCTGTACATAGGTATACATATATGCATACACATCTGCTGATTCTTCCAAAACGAAACATATGAAAGATAAACCAGAAAGTAAAACAATTAATTAACATATAGAAGGTGGGGTAAGCAGGGTGGGAAGGCAAGGAAAGGAGTAGTGCTTTTCTAGGTAGATTTAAGTAGTTTTGACTCGAATGATATTAATGTTTCACATATTTAAAAAATTAAATAAAAAATGGGTGAAGTCTTAAAATGAAACACAAACTCTGATAGCTGGGCATGGTGGCTCATGCCTGTAATCCCAGCACTTCGGGAGGCCAAGGCGCGGGGATCACTTGAGCCTAGGAGTTTGAGACCAGCCTGGGCAACATGGCAAGACCCTCTTGCTACAAAAAATTAAAATAAAATTAGCCAGGGATAGTGGTACGCACGTGTAGTCCCAGCTACTTGGGAGACTGAGGCAGGAGGATCATTTGAGCCCAGGAGGTCAAGCCTACAATAAATCGTGATTGTGCCATTGCATTCCAACCTGGGTGACACAGCACGACTCTGTCTCAAAAAACAAAAACAAAAAAACCAGAAAATAGAGCCAAGTGCAGTGACCTACCCTTGTAGTCCCCGCTACTGGGGAGGCTGAGGCAGGAGGATTGCTTGAGCCTGATCACTTGAGTTCCAGGCTATAGTGCACTATGATCACTAACTCAATACTGTCCCATAAATGAACATTTTTATCACATAATCCTTTAGCCCCAGTATTGCCCACTGTGATCCATTCCACAACTTACTGCCAAGCTCCAGCCTCTTCCTGGCTCTTGGGGTAAGAGGATGGGTAGGAGTTTGGCGAGATTTGGAGGCAGAGTGCCTTGATTCAATCCTTTTGGCCACATGTTCTGCTGGGGTCCAAGAAGGGCTTTCTGCACTCTTACTCTTTGTTCCCACGGGCTTCTGGCACTTGGCTGCACTCTCTAGTGGTTTATTCAACTCCGCAAATAGTTCTGAGGACAGTGGCCTGAACTTCTTCTCATCCCAGGATAGTTTCACAAAGAGAGTCTTCTCATTTTTCAGATTCGTTGGTACCACATCCTTTGGGGCTAAAGGTATCACCTGAATTCAGAAGTACAGGTAAGCAGGAAGAGATGAGCCCCAAGAGAGCCAAGGAGTATGCCATCAGAGCTACAATTAAAAACATTTAAGTTCACATCTGTACCTAAAATGTTACCTTTCCAATCTAAAGAGGTACAAACATGGCATAACATACTGCTAGAAAAACACATAAGAATAATGAGTATTTACTGAGTATTTACTCATTTAATCATTAATGGCTTTAAAGACATCAATGAAGTATATAAATTATTCATTTCATTTTTAAAAATGTTTATTGTTCACCTCTCAATTCCTATTATTATCAACCTAGTTGAAATATGCATCATCTCACTCCTGGGTTATTTTCACAGATTCCTCCTAGCTGATATTCTTATACCCTACCATTGCTTTCTTTTCCAGTCCATTCTGTTCACCTATGCCAAGTTTCCCCGCCAACTTATCTAAACATGCTCTCCTGCTCAACAGCCAATAATGACTCCCACTGTTGCAAGACCAAATTACTTAAACTACTTTTTCAATGCCTTCTAAGATCTGGCCTCGTTTTACCTACAGAGGGCACAATACTGCTTGAAGTGGTCTTGTCCTGCTATTCCCACCACTGTGGGAATAGTCCTGCTATTCCCACCACTGTGCTCCTGCCTAGATGCCCCAAGCCCTGTGCCTCTCTGCGTATACTCATCCTGCTGCCTCAACTCCTGCATCTGCCTCACACTCCTTTAGCTTTCTCTCCTTCGCTCATTTAACTCAAAGATAAATTACAATAATCATGCCGGACGAAAGTCTCTGCCCTAATGCTCAATGAACCACATAATCAGCATACAACCACACCTCACGCCACAACCTAATCTCATGTTGGGAAGCCTGAAGTCACTTCAGGAAAAACTCATAACCAGTGACTTAAACTTCAGCGTGCAAACCAGCCGCTCATTAGCACCTGATTTATTATGAAATCCTGTCATACAAATTTGTCTGTAGCAACTAGCACTCTTTGTACTGATTTACTCAAGGGTGCAGTCCTCGTTTAAGCCAGCATATTCAGCCTCACAATGCTCTATGCATGCCACAGTCATAGCTAAATATAACATCCGGCTGAGATACATCTGCTAATTCCTGCTCATCCCTCAGGTCACAACCCAAATGTCACTTCTTGCAGGAGGCTCCTAACACATGATATGTGCTCTCAATAAACATTTGTTGAGATGAAACAGGCAGGCAAGCACAGAAGATGACAGAAAATAATATATTCCCCATGGGGTAAATTAGAGCCGGTAATATTTCTGGGGTCATGCAGTTCAGGAGGCAGACAGAGATAAACTTCAAGGTAGAACCAAGGATTGTGACATCACCTACCCGAACAAGGCCAATGATGGTCTCCGCATTAATGTTGCTGTCACAGGCCGGGTAATCATACCAGAATATTTCCTGTGCACCAGGCTTCCGGCCCAGCAAATGCCGTTTACAGGCAGGGACTTCACAGAATCGGACAAACCATTGTACTCGAGCACGTTTCTTACGAGGAGGATCAGAATCTAGAAGGAATTCGGTGGAAAGGGAAAGGTTAAGACAACTCAAGGACACTTTACTGGGCAATTCCTATGTGTCAGACACCTTGTGCTTAGCCCTTGACATGTGTCGTTTTTTGTTTTGTTTTTTCAGACAGTCTCTGTCACCCAGGCTAGAGTGCAGTGGCTCCATCTTGGCTCACTGCAACCTCCGTCTCCGGGGTGCAAGTGATTCTGCTGCCCCAGCCTCCTGAGTAGCTGGGATTATAGGCGCCTGCCATCCTACCTGGCTAATTTTTATATTTTTAGTAGAGACGAGGTTTCACCATGTTGGCCAGGATGGTCTCAAACTCATGACCTCATGTGATCTGCCTACCTTGGCCTCCCAAAGTGCTGGAATCACAGGCATAAGCCACCACGTCCGGCCAACATTTTTCTATTTTTTTTTTTTGAGACGGAATCTTGTTCTCTCCCCCAGTCTGGAGTGCAGTGGCATGATCTCGGCTCACTGCAACCTCTGCCTCCCTGGTTCAGGAGATTCTCCTGACTCAACCTCCCAAGTAGCTGGGACCACAGGCCCGTGCCACCACGCCTAGCTAATTTTTATATTTTTAGTAAAGATGGGGTTTCACCATGTTGGCCAGGCTGGTCTCAAACCATTGACCTCAAGTGATCCGCCCGCCTTGGCCTTTCAAAGTGCTGGGATTACAGGCATGATCCACTGTGCCTGGCCCAACATGTGTTACCTTTTTTTTTTTTGAGACAGAGTCTCACTCTGTCAGCTGGACTGGGGTGCAGTGGCTTGATCTTGGCTCACTGCAAGCTCTGCCTCCCAGGTTCACGCCATTATCCTGCCTCAGCCTCCCAAGTAGCTGGGATTACAGGCACCTGTCACCATGCCCGGCTAATTTTTTTTTGCATTTTTAGTACAGACGGGGTTTCACCGTGTTAGCCAGGACGGTCTCAATCTCCTGACCTTGTTATCTGCCTGCCTCGGCCTCCCAAAGTGCTGGGATTACAGGCGTTAGCCACCACACTCGGCCGATTTTTAATCCTTCTAATAACTCTACAAGGTAGGTACTACAGCTATCCCCCTTTTCAGGCAAAGAAATCAAGTGACGGGGACCTTAAAGAGTTTGTCAAAGGTCACATGACCAACTGCAGTAATCTAATTCCAGCCCACACACCCGCTCTTCTGGGGTTGCTCCATTTCCTAATGGTGCTATCAGCCAGCAAAGGAATGACAAAAAGGCCTCTGAGAGGAGCTACTCTAAACACAGGCAATGAACAAATAAAAATCCGTGACTATAAAGACAGAATCAAACAGCAGCAAAACAAAAATCCTACAAAAAGTTGGCCAGGTGTGGCGGCTCATGTCTGTAATCCCAGCACTTTGGGAGGTAGATCATGAGGTCAGGAGCTCGAGACCATCCTGGCTAACATGCTGAAACCCTGTCTCTACTAAAAATACAAAAAATTAGCTGGGCGTGGTGGCGGGTACCTGTAGTCCCAGCTACTTGGGAGGCTGAGGCAGGAGAATGGCTTGAATCCAGGAGGCAGAGCTTGCAGTGAGCCGAGATGCTGCCACTGCACTCCAGCCTGGGCAACAAGAGCAAGACTGTCTCAAAAAAAAAAAAAAAAAAATTAGCCGGGCGTGGTGGCAGGTGCCTGTCATCCCAGCTACTCGGGAGGCTGAGGCAGCAGAATTGTTTGAACCCAGGAGGTTGAGGTTGCATGAGCTGAGATCGCGCCACTGCACTCCAGTCTGGGCGACAGAGCATGATTCTGTCACACACACACACACACACACACAAACACACACACAAAGAATTACAGCATCAACCACTGAGATGACTTCTGGCAAATGCATGCTTGCAATCTTCAGCTTTATTATTACCGCATACGATTTGCATCACTCCACACCAGCAATAGCTCCAACTGAAAGAACACGCACTACTGCCATCATCATCATCATCATCATCTCTTCTCTTCTTAGCTTTCTTCAGAGAAAGACTAAAGCCATCCAATGGAGCACCAAGAGAGGATTCTAGAATCTATACACCGAAAACCGTGATTCTGATGTGCTGCCTCTATTGGACATTAGTTTGATGAGGTTTTTCTCCATACTTCAAAGTATGTCAAAGAGAAAGTATGTCAAAGATCCCCCTTATCTATGTGCAGTACTCTCCCCTTATCTGCTGAGGGTATGCACCAAGACCAGTAGATGTTTTAACCTGCAGATACTGCCACTAACCCTGTATATGCTATGCTTTTTCCTATACATACATACTGTACAGCACGGATACACTGGACAAAGGGATGACTCACATTCCAGGTGGGACAGCATGAGATTTCACCACATTACTCACAATGGCACACAATTTAAAGCTTATGACTTATTTCTGGAATCTTCCATTTAATATTTTTGGACTATGGTTGTCATCAGGTAACTGAAATCGCAGAAACTGAAACCATGGATAAGGGCGACTATAGTAATGTAAAACATCTTTATCCACTCAGTCTGTCAGTTCCTTCTCTTGGGCATACATATTACCACAGGATTACCTAATGACCATACCATTCTTCTGTCTCTTGAACTGTGGGGAAAAGAGAGGTCAGCCTGTTGCTGTGTTATTATAGATAGAAGTAA
>NC_045434.1:169652395-169846457 GCF_002776525.5 Piliocolobus tephrosceles | reverse complement strand
AAGTTTAAGAGACTCCATTTGGCTCTGTATTTGAGATGCTGTTAATCTGTGACTCTACCCCCAATCTTGTCCTTGCTAGAAAACATCGCTGTGCTAATTAAGGTTGAAAGGATTTTGGGCTGTAAGGAATGTGCTTTGTTAGGCAAATGTTTAAAGCCTGCTTGTGGTTGAAGGTCAGTACCATTCCCTTAAATCTCAGTAAAAGAAAAACATCTGTCTCCTGCCCGATCCTGGGAAAATGGAACATCTTACTGCTGATTTACTCCCTTATCTTTTCGGCAATAAATACTGAGGGAACTCAGAGCCCGGTGCCAGTGTGGGTCCTCTGAAAACACAGCACTGGTCCCCTGGGCCCCGCTTTTCTTTCTCTATACTTTGTCTCTGTGTCTTTATTTCTTTTCTCAAGTCTCTCATCCCACCTAACGAGAAGCACCCACAGGTGTGGAGGGGCAGGCCACCCCTTCATTGAACGAGGCAGTTTTGGATAGTTTCAAATTGCTGTCTTCCTAATCCTCCTTGTGGAGCCGTGCCCCGCTCCCACATTTCTGTGCTCTCCTCTTGTTTTGCGGAGGGTTAGAAGGTCAGCAATCAGCTAAGGCTTTCAATGTGGGCTTGTAGGCTCTGGTTGATGCCACCTTCCATTTTGCTCCTCCAGCCTAGGGGCAGTAGTGGCTTCCTGCACTTACTCATCTCTGGGAAATGTCACCTTTTCTTCTAGCCTTTCCAACACCCACACACAAGTTCCTCTGGGTAAAACACCTTAAGTGTTTTTGTTTTCCCTGACTGAAACCCCAACTGCTACACCTTCGAAATCCAACTTACCTCTTCGTTTATAACGAAGTAGCACTTGCAAAATGTATTACTAACCTTCATGTCAAAATTAAAGGACACATCTCTATGATAGTGCAAATTAACTGTTTTTTCCTTCTCTCTTCCTCCCAAATTCATCCATTCTCTCCATCCCCCCAACTCTGCCTTAATAGCCATTCTTATCTCCCCAAATAATGAAAAAGTTAAATTATTGAGCCTTCCAGTTCCATTTTACTCAATACTGCTTTGGTGAGTAAAGAAGTTTTCTAGATGGAAGAAGATGCAGCTAGTTCTTACGTGATTCCACCTCAGTCTAATGTGCCCTGCACACTGCTGTGAACAAAAGAATCGACAATCTCCCCACCTCCCAATCATTCATGACAAGGAATGGTTTATTATTCCAGTCCCAAACTCACCATCTTCGAACAATTCAAGCAATTTAGCAACATACGGGTTTTCATCATCATCCCCTTCAATCAACACAAACTGTCCAATCTGGATGTGAATCTCAGTGGAACAACCTTCTGTCTTCACACACATTTCTCTAGAAGTAACAGAGAAGCACATTAGGAAATAACTTAAAGTGGGTCAAGCTCTTCAGATCCCCTGGGCACAAAGAAGAGGGCTCTCCAATCCCCTGATTTCTTTCTGCTGACCAACTCTCCTACTGGGAAAACAATTCGCCCAGTTATATTTAAGAATAGCCAAGTGGGTTGAATGAATTGTTTTAGCTGAGTAATGAATTCAAAGGTCTTATTAGGAACCCTAATTCCTCTCAGTTATTGACAAAGAACAGCAAATGCTGCCCACAACAAATGTTTCCCAAGGCTATCAAGCTGCTCAGTAACAAAGTCAAACTGTCAGAGATCTCCAGGGCTGGGAAAGACACAGTAAAAACATCTATCATCTCGTTATCATCAAAAGTTATACAGAACTCACCTTAAATAGACATGACAATATCATACATATAAAATTTTATGAGCCTATCATAATTTTGCCTCATCACTAACTACTATATTTATCCCATCACCTTCTTGCATCAAACAAAACCCCTCCTTACAATCAGTTCTAATCTCCTGTTCATTCATTGTCAATCTGTAATAATTAGAACAGGCTAGATACAAGTTGACTGTTCAGCTTGAGAAGCTGTATTTCCAGGACAACCAAAGGATCCCATCACTCACCTATAGGTTTGGTAGTGCAGTTTTCGATCCAACAATGGCCTGCCAACCCATGAATAAGTTGTTCTGGTCTTCAATCTTGTGGGGTAGTGTGCCATGGCTCCTGTGGAAGAATCCAAACTCTGAGTTATCACGATAAATATTTGGTATTTATCTGATGGATTCTAAGACATAGTCCCTGCCTTCAAATGAGTTCAGACTTATTTTCTGCCCCTGCTACACTCCCATATGTTTTAAACTAAGAAAACATTTTATTTGAAGTCATGGTCTATGAAGATAACACATAGGCAATTTAGTATCATCTGTGTCCATCTTGTACTATGCCTTATCTCTTCCCATCCAGGAAAACAGAAAGGTCAATTCCTAAGAAATGAAACTATAACATTTAGAAATACTAGGAATAAGGCACAATAGGTGTAAAACATCTAACAAAGTGAAATTAAAAGACAGTAATACAGAGGTTGTAAATGTCTTCATGACACTTATAAAATGCACACAGGGATAAAACATAAATACAAAGGCTGGGTGCAGTGGCTCACGCCTGTAATCCCAACACTTTAAGAGGCGGAGGCAAGTGGATCACTTGAGGTCAGGAGTTCGGTACCAGGCTGGCCAACATGGTGGAACCCCGTCTCTACTAAAAATACAAAAATTAGGTGGGTGTGGTGGTAGGCGAATCACTTGAACCCAGGAGGTGGAGGTTGCAGTGAGCCGAGATCGCAACACTGTACTCTAGCCTGGGCAACAGAGAGGAACTCTGTCTTAAAAAAAGAAAGGCAGATGTTAATTATCACTTCAAGGTGATAACTTGTCCTATCTTATACAGGATGGCACAGCCTTAACTCAAACCCCAAAAAGCCAGATTGCAATTACTGTGCTCTTAACTACTTCACCTTACAATACATTGTGTGAAATTGGATAATGTTAATATGTAACTGACAGCTTACTTTTGGTGTACTTATTACAATAAATCAGGCTTCCCAGCCACTGACTGAGCATTGTGGATTGGGCCTCAATTTGCTTACCCACAAAATGGAGAGAATAGAATCTTCCTTTTATTCAACCAATATTGATTAAGTACCCATCCTGTGCCAGGCACTATTTTAGGATAATGGAAGATTAAGTGAAAAAATGCAAAATGGTAAATCCACTTTCCCACTACCTTAATCCCTTGCATTTATTTGTAAGGTACAGTGGTTTTATTTATTAAGTATCATTGGATGAATATTACGGAACTAACATATAATTCAAGCAAAATTTTGGATTCAATTTCAGCAGATTCACAAACCTCCTAAATGCCACATATTGCCCTCCATTAAAGTTAAAAACTGTTGCAGAAGGTCTCAAACCATTCTGTCATATTGGAAACTCCTTTGGCATTTCCAGCCCACCTAATACAGCAGAGAAGAGGGTACTATTATTCATGCATTACAGACAACTAGAACTGTATGTAATCATTGCAATTTCACAAATAGACCAGGGTAAGAATGCTTTTTCCAACTGTCACAGCAGAAGACCCTTCAGTTCCGGGATTAGACAAGAGAAGTAGAAAGAGTGCCAGCAGACTTCTCTTCTGAAAACAAGGTGAATGGCAGTCCAGCAGTTAGGAGCTCATCTGAAAAAAAGATCTGGGTAGGAGCCCAGACTGCTTAGTCACGAAAAGCGACCTAAGACACGTCCCTCTCTGGGCGCAATTTGCTACGTCCGTAAAATGGGGTAATAACCTCTGCTCCGCCTTCCCTGTAGTGATTCCTACACTATAGCTCAAAGAACGAAGTAGAGTACTTTACAAGTGCAGATGGAGGGAAAGTCATCACTGAGCCTCAGGGTACGGAGGGCAGGAATGCTCCTGCTTCTCGGCTGTTGGCTTCCGCCTTCTCCACTGCAACTCAGTTCCCTGCAGCGCTTTTAGGAATTGGAGTGTGGAACAGATGAACGCTCTTAACAGTTCAGAACAGTGCCTGGCACTGAACAGGCGCTTGGTACATGTCAGCTGAAAGAATCAATGAGTGAGTCTACAGAGAAAGTCCTCAGTTTCAGAGGTTCAGATGCGCCTTCCCCCGAGTCCCTCGCAACCCGCGGGACGCGACACTCACCGGGCTCCAAAGCTTCCTCCGGCTAGCCGCAAGCCCTCCGTTTCCTACCGCCTCCGCTTCGAGAGCTCCGGGGGATGCAGCACCTCTAACCTGTACCAGCAGGGCTCCTCCTACAGCTACGGGCCGCACGCCAGGACCAAAGCGTGTGTCTCGCTGGAAATGGAAAGAAGGTGGAAGGAGCAAAGAAAATTTCGCGCCAATCGATGGCCCCGCCCCCAGGCCGTCCCTTCGTTGCGTCACCAACTAGCTCGCCCCGCCCACTACGTACACCTACGGGGGCGCATGACGTACATCCGCTAACATGCAGCCGCCATCATTGATTCGATCGGCGCCGCGGGGCGCGGAAGGTTTTTACGCTGAGGTGTTTCCGGTTTCAACATGGTCGCCTAAGCTGTCTAGTGAAACTTCTTCCACCTCTCTCCATTCCCCTAGCTGTTTTTTTCTGAACCTGGATGTGACGCATTAAAGGATCCGACGGAAATAGAATTGAAGGCATTCTAAAATGGCTAACCGTACAGTGAAAGATGCGCACAGCATCCACGGCACTAACCCTCAATATCTGGTGGAGAAGATCATTCGAACGCGAATCTATGAGTCCAAGTACTGGAAAGAGGAATGCTTTGGGCTTACGGGTGAGCGAAAGCGCGCAGAGCCCCTCTCGGCAGCTTTGTGGCCAATTTCTCCTGACCGAGCGCCAGTGGGACTAGCGACTGGCCTCTGGGGGTGGTTCTGGAGCGGAGTATGTCGATTATTCAGAAAAATTTGAGTGCCTGCTAAGTGCCTCGTCTTGTGTCGACTATTGGGAACACAGATGAATCTGATAAGGTCATATATTTTGAAGGGTGTCTCAGTTGGGTTCTATGAGTTATCCCATATTTAATGATAGCTGGCTGGGTTGTAACAGTGTTAAGCTCAGGGGTCCGAGTATAACACTTTGACACAATCTATTGAAGGTCTTTAAGGACCTAACGTTAATATGCCTGTAAACCAAATTCATGATCTTACTATCCTTAGATCTGGGCCAGTTCCAGTATTTATAAATATCAGTGCTTCAGAGTTTTCCAGGTCCTTTTCCGATTTGAATTCTGGCTTTAAATCCATGTCCTGTGGCAATCTGTGAACCTTGAGCAAGTCACTTTACCTTTCTTAGCCCTCATTTTCCTTACCTGGAAATAAGAACATTCCTAGAACTTTCTTCATGATTTGTTAAAAAAGGTCAAGTGAGATAATATGAAAAGTTTAGCAGGGTACCTATTTTATTATCCATTCTCAATGTATATTAGCTGCTGTCGTTACTGTTACTAATACACATTGGTTCTCCTAATATTACACTGTTGATGTGTATTTAGGAGAACCAAAGCTTGAACTAACTCTCCACTTCAACTAGGAAGAGCTTAGCCCTAATATGTCACTCTATTGTTTTTGTTTTTTAGCTGAACTTGTAGTCGATAAAGCCATGGAGTTAAGGTTTGTGGGTGGCGTCTATGGTGGCAACATAAAACCAACACCATTTCTGTGTTTAACCTTGAAGATGCTTCAAATTCAACCCGAGAAGGATATCATTGTAGAGTTTATCAAAAATGAAGATTTCAAGTGAGTGCATTGTTCACCAGCTAATATAAGAGGTTTAATTTTGGCGGTTCAGAATTGGGCTTTGGGTAAGAGTGGTGTATACAATGTATCTCATTTCTACAGAGTTCCACTCCAGATTTTTGCTTTTGAGTCCTTGAGTTTGTATTTTTTTTGTTTTTGTTTTGGACAGAGAGTCTGTCTGTGTTGCCCAGGCTGGAGTGCAGTGGTGCAGTCTCGGCTCACTGCAACCTCCATTTCCTGGGTTCAAGTGATTCTCCTGCCCCAGTCTCCCCAGTAGCTGGGATTACAGGCATGTGCCACCACGCCTGGCTAGATTTTGTATTTTTAGTAGGGATGGGGTTTCATTATGTTGGCCAGGCTGGTCTTCAACTCCAGACCTCAGGTGATCCGCTCCCCACCAGGCCTCCCAGAGCGCCAGGAATACAGGCATGAGCCACCACACCTGGCCAAGTTTGTATTTTATCTGTTCTGATTGTATTAATCTTCTACTTTACTTTCTCAGTTTTGGTGGTAGTTTTTCCCTGAAAAAGGATTTCACAAATTCACTAAATATATATTAAGCAAAAGTGAGTGCCTGATATGTTGGTAGGCACTGGACGCTCAGGGGTGAAAATCAAACAACAAAAGGTGGTGGTTAAGAGATGTTAGATCTGGGTTCACATCCAGATTCTGTTGCCCATTAACTTGACATTGGAGGGGTCACTTAATTTTCTAAACTTTGCTTATCTGTAAAATGGTGACTATAATGTAAGAGTGAAAGAAGGTAATGCATGCGAATCTCTGAACACAGCATTTGCTGCATGGTAAACACCTAGAAAATGTCAGCTTCTCATTACTGTATTACCCATTCTCAAGGAAATCACAGACAAGTGTAGGAGACAGACGTAATAGCTTCTCATGTGCCATGCTCTAAGGGCTTTGCATATAATAAATCCTTTCACTTTCACAACAACCTTCTAACCTTTTAATCCCTATTCTACAGGAGAGGAAACTGAGGCACAAAGATTAAGTAATTTTGCCCAAGTTCAAATAGCTAGTAATTGGCAAATCTGGCTTCAGAGTTCATATTCTTTGGTACAGTATTCTGCTTCTTATACAACGAAACTGTGAGTTTCAAATGCCTCGTAGTTACCCAAGAGGAAATTTAAGTAGTTGGATACAGGAAAAAGGGAAGAGGGACGACTCTTATAAAGCATTAACAGCTAGAAAATACCTAACTTTTGTTAGGCACTTACTGTGTGCTCTATGCTGTACTTAGTACTTTAAATGCATTTCTTGTTTATATACCAAGCCATAAATTCGGTAGCATTATCTCCATTTTACAAGGATTGAGAAAACACAGATTTGACCAGTAGTGTCACAGAATTAGTAAATCATGGAGTCAGAATTTGAACCCAGATGACTTATTTTTTCCAAAACCAGCAGTCATGTTTACGTGTACTTGTTCTTGTATTGTTATTAAATATATCTTCTACTTTCTATTTTAAAATTCAGTATCTGGCCAGGCGTGGCTCACACCTGTAATCCCAGCACTTTGGGAGGCCAAGGCAGGTGGATCACTTGAGGTCAGGAGTTTGAGACTAGCCTGGCCAACATGGCAAAACCCGTCCCTACTAAAGATACCAAAATTAGGCTGGGTACGGTGGCACACACCTGTAATCCCAGCTACTCGGGAGGCTGAGGGAGGAGAATCGCTTGAACCCAGGAGGTGGAGGTTGTAGTGAGTTGAAATTGTGCCACTGCACTCCAGCCTGGGCAGCAAAGCAATACTCTGTCTCAAGAAATAAATAAATAAATAAAAATACAAAAATTAGCTGGGCTTGGTGGGGGGTGCCTGTAATCCTTGCTACTAGGAGGCTGAAGCAGGAGAATTGCTTGATCCTGGGAGGTGGAGGTTGCAGTGAGCCGAGATCGTGCCACTGCACTGCAGCCTGGGCAACAGAGCAAGACTCTGCCTTAAAAAATAAGTAAATAAAGGCTGGGCGCGGTGGCTCAAGCCTGTAATCCCAGCACTTTGGGAGGCCGAGACGGGCGGATCACGAGGTCAGGAGATCGAGACCATCCTGGCTAACACAATGAAACCCCATCTCTACTAAAAAATACAAAAAACTAGCCGGGTGAGGTGGCGGACGCCTGTAGTTCCAGCTACTCCGGAGGCTGAGGCAGGAGAATGGCGTAAACCCGGGAGGCGGAGCTTGCAGTGAGCTGAGATCCGACCACTGCACTCCAGCCTGGGCGACAGAGCCAGACTCCGTCTCAAAAAAAAAAAAAAAGTAAATAAAATAAAATTCGGTATTTCGTTTGATTCTTAGAGTAATCCTGTGAGGTAAATAGGTTTTATTCTAGTTTTACTGATGATATATTTGAAAGTTGATCAATACGTATGATGTTCCCACAGCCATAAATGGTAGCATGGGAACTTGAACCCAGGTCTCCACATTTTAGCTGTCTTTCTTCAGCTTCATTCTACCTCCACAATTGCAGCTTTCTTACCTGCCAAAGAGAAGAACATGTTTATCCACTACTGTCATGAGAAAAGCTAGTTGTAAAACTTAGGAACTTCTAGGATGGCCTGTTGTTTCACTGTCATCTCTCTATCAGGTATGTTCGCATGCTGGGGGCACTTTACATGAGGCTGACAGGCACTGCAATTGATTGCTATAAGTACTTGGAGCCTTTGTACAATGACTATCGAAAAATCAAGAGCCAGAACCGAAATGGGGGTGAGTATGGTGCTAAGTCTCCTGATTGTCATTTTTAAGCCAATTTTTATTTCACCAGTACTTGTACCTCTGCATTGTCATAGACAGTGTGAATGCTCCTCTTCATCTACATTGTTACTGTCTTTATGCAAATTTTCCCTTGTCCCTCACGGGAGTTTTCAGTCTGACTACTAGCTTCGTGTTGGCCTTACCCAGCCTGCCTCTGTCTGCCTCCCTTTCCAAGTGCATCTTATGTTAATCCCTGCCTTGCATCATATGCCCCCTTTACATGTGCTCCATCCTAAAAGATCTAGCTGCAGAATGGCTTCCCCATAAAAACCTTCCCCAGCCCTCTCAGACAAAGTTAGTTTTCCATATTTTATGTCTTCACAGTTCTTTCTACTGGCCTCTCCTCTAGCACTGTACTTCACACTGCAGCATATAGACTTAAGTGTACTTATTTTTATACAGGAATCCCACTGAAAAATAAGCATATCTGAGAGAGGCAGCTCCATACCGTCTACAAAGAGATTACTTAATGTGTTAAGGAGGGATTCCAGGTATTGCAGTCAAAGCCTTTTCTCACTTGGTGTCATAAGAGAAGATAGGAACATTTACCTTTCACTCCTACTTGTATCATTAAACAGTAGAAGGTTAAGAATTTGGGGCCAAGCACAGTGTCTCACACCTCTAATCCCAGCACTTTCGGAGGCCAAGGCGGGCAGATCACTTGAGGTCAGGAGTTTGAGACTAGCCTCGCCAATATGGTGAAATCCTGTCTCTACTAAAACTACCAAAATTAGCAGGGTGTGGTGGTGCACACCTGTAATCCCAGCTACTCAGGAGGCTGAGGCAGGAGAAGCGCTTGAACTGGGAGGTAGAGGTTGCAGTGAGCCAAGGTCGCACCACTGTATTCCAGCCTGGGCAACAGAGCAAGACTCCATCTTAAAAAAAAGGAATTTAGTATTATACTTTAAACTTATTCATTCATTGAATACATACATATTAAGTGCCATTGACATGTCACATACTGTGCTATGTGGTATAAATGCCATGGTGAACAAGATGGACGTGGTCATGGCCATGATGGAGTTATTTATTATTTTATTATGTAAAACTAAGAATTTCTCAACCTGTTGACATTTTACGTCATATAATTTTTGTGTGAGGATTGGCTTGTGCATCGTAGGATGAGTTGCAGTATCTCTAGCCTCTACCCACTAGATGTAAGTAACATCTCCTTCTAAGTAGGAGGATGGGCATGTGCCCAAAATTGTCCATGGTCGAGAACCCCAGAAGTAAGGTAATGTTTACCATGGAAGCTCTCAAAAGCTATATATATACACACACACACACACACACACACGTTATATATATAATTTATGTATATGTGTAAATTTTTTTTTTTTTTTTTTGAGACGGAGTCTTGCTCGTTGCCCAGGCTGGAGTACAGTGGTATGGTCTTAGTTCACTGCAACCTCTGCCTCCACTGCCTCTACCTCAAATTATTGTCCTGCCTCAGCCTCTTGAGTAGCTGGGATTATAGGTGCCCACCACCATGCCCAGCTAATTTTTGTATTTTTAGTAGAGATGGGGTTTCGCCATGTTGGCCAGGCCTGTCTTGAACTCCTGACCTCAAGTGATCCACCTGCCTTGGCCTCCCAAAGTGCTGGGATTACAGGTGTGAGCCACCACTCCTGGCCAGTTCTCAAAAGCTATTACTCCATGTGCCATATAAGATACATGTTCTAAATTTAGAAACATTGCAGGTTCAGATGAGAAATTATATTTGAATTATATGATCTCTTCAAGATCATCCCTACATAATTCAGGACTGTTTGTGCTTGCTTTTGTGTTTGTCTCCTCCTAATTGGGACATCTTCATTCATCCCTTAATCTCTTCTAAAGATGCCTAGTACATAGATGTCCTGATATGAGGTTTTAACACTTCTTTTACTTTTTGGCATCTAAATCTGTTATTTCCAGGTTGTTTGAGCTAATGACTTTTTCTTGCAGAGTTTGAATTGATGCATGTTGATGAGTTTATTGATGAACTATTGCACAGTGAGAGAGTCTGTGATATCATTCTGCCCCGGCTACAGGTAAGAAATAAAAGTCTCTTACCACAGTCACCCTTCTCCTTCTAGACAGGCAGACAGACAAACACATACACACAGCTTAAACACTGAAGCCTGTGGATCTTATGGGTCCTCTTAATAAACAGTCTTCCTGTCTGGGAGAAAGATAGTGGATTGGGAGTGAGAGGAAAATAGATAAAATATTTGAAGGGTAGGGCTTTAAAAGTGAATAGTTTAAAACAAGGAAACTTTTTTTTTTCCCTATCCTTTTGTAGTTCACGTGCATGTGTGAGTTGTGCCTCCCTCAAACCTTGTTACAACATCAGCACATTACTTGTCTATCATGAAAAAAAATTTATTCAGGATGTTATATCAAGGGTATTTGTAGCTAGAGTGGTTAGGGATTTTTTAACTTCATGAACAGTTTTTTTCAAACTAGTCTTCATGTAAAAAGCCAGGAGATAAAACAGGTAAAGATAGGGCAGGAGACTGAACCCTTAATTCCTTAAACTTGGCTTTACCATCCTGCTTCCCTTTCCTAGTGATAAACGATTATCCATGAGACATCTTTTCAGGAAATGAGTGTGATACATCTCTCCTGTTCTATATTGGCACTGTAGGGCATGTAGCGGAAAGAATGAGATTGTAAATTTGAAAACCTACTTTGAGGGCCCAATTCTCATAGCAATGTCTTGCTCTGTTGCCCAGGCTGGTCTTAAACTCCTGGGTTCAAGGGATCTTCCCACCTCAGTCTCCCAAGGAGCTGGGACCACAGGCACATGCCACTACATTTAGCCATTTGGCATTTTGAAAATCAGCTTTGCCTCTCTGATCTTTAGCCACTCAAATAAACATTAGTAAGCCATATCCCAGATTAAAATGGAACGAGTTCAAAATGCATGAATCTCAACACCTCCCGAGATCCTGGGTCTTCTGGAGATTTGGTGCTACTCTAGGGCTAGGCCTCTTCTGGTGGAACTATCAGCCATGAACTTATTAGCCCTTGGATTTTCTCTGTGTACGAAGCGCTTACTTTGGGTTCTAGGCTATACCTATACTGATCGATACTCCCGTGACTTTAGAGTGTAAGATACAGGGAATAGAGCCAATAGAAAATGAAGATATTCTCTTCAGGTTTGTATTTATGTTTATAGGAGAACTTTAGTTTATAGATTCCAGGTCTATTAAACTTGTTATGAAAAGCTTGAACTGTCTTTGAAATGAAATTGTCTCAGCTGTTGCTCCTTGGAATCCTGAAGCCCAGTGTTGAGGTTTCAAGAAATAGGGGAAATGACAACAACCCCTAACTCATTATGTTCTCTGTAGAAACGCTATGTATTAGAGGAAGCTGAGCAACTGGAGCCTCGAGTTAGCGCTCTGGAAGAGGACATGGATGATGTGGAGTCCAGTGAAGAGGAAGAAGAGGAGGATGAGAAGGTCAGGCACCTGAGACTTTCAGGGTTGTAGGGGAGGGAGTAATAGAAAATGGGAATTTTTTTTGTTTTTATACTTTAATTTTTAACTCTGTTGGCCAGGTGTGGTCACTCACGCCTGTAATCCTAGCACTTTGGGAGGCCAAGGCAGGTGGATCACCAGAAGTCAGGAGTTCAAGACCAGCCTGGCCAACATGGTGGTGAAACCTCATCTCTACTAAAAATACAAAAATTAGCCAGCGTGGTGGCGGGTGCCTGTAATCCCAGCTACCCAGGAGGCTGAGGCAGGAGAATCACTTGAACCTGGGAAGCGGGAGTTGCAGTGAGCCAAGATTGCACCACTGCGCTCCAGCCTGGGCGAAAGTGAGACTCCATCTCAAAAAAAAATTTTTTTTAACTCTAACCAAGAACAATATTTCCTTATTAAAAGCACCTCAGCTCTGCCATATACTAGTGGTATAATCTTACGCAAATTACTTAGTTTTCTCCTATGTAAAGTGAGGTTAATGATACTTTTTTCCTCAAGTCTGTTGAAAGTATTAAATAAGATTATAAATTTAAAGCCCTTAGCAGAGTATTGGCACATTATAATTGCCTAATAAATGGTGGCAGCTGTTAAATACTTGGAAAGAAATAAAACTTTTCATAATTGTACCTATCCTAAGGAATAAGCCTTGTTTAGGAGGGGGAAAATGTCAACCGCATAGGCATGTTCTTTCAATACTAGTTACAGTGCTGAAAAGTTGAAAACAACCAAGCCTGCCCAGTTGTTTCAGGAAGCAGTCAAAACTTTTTTTTTTTTGAGATAGGGTCTTGCTGTGTTGCCCAGGCTGAGGTGCAGTGGCACAATCTTGGTTCCCTGCATCCTCGGCCTCCCAGGCTCAAGCAGTCCTCCCACCTCAGCCTCCCAAGTAGCTGGAACTACAGACACGTGACAGCACACCTGGCTAATCTGTATATTTGTTTTGTAGAGATGGGATTTCACCATGTTGCCCAGGCTGCAGATAAACTAAACACACACACATACACACACACCGGTCTGTTTCTGTTCCCTCTCTTCTGTGAGTTATTCTGGCTGTCTTATATAGCTCATAATAAGTTTTGTTAGTTAATAGGGTAAAGTGCCTCCTTATTTGTAGTCAGGTTACTGTGCTTTAAAGTCACTTGGAGATGGACTTTGGGACAAGATGGGGTGTGAAGTATAATTAGTGTTCCTAGATGGCTCTTTATAAGCCTGTGCCTTTCAGTGACCCAATCATCTTGTTTCCAGTTGGAAAGAGTGCCATCACCTGATCACCGCCGGAGAAGCTACCGAGACTTGGACAAGCCCCGTCGCTCTCCCACACTGCGCTACAGGAGGAGTAGAAGCCGGTCTCCCAGAAGGTAAACCCTAGTCATTGGCCTTTTCCCAGGAGATTTTGAGCACTGTAGCCTAGAAGTTTGGATTTTAGAGAAGGAAAAATGCCAGCCTATGGAGAATGTTTGCCCAGTATATTAGTTATCTATTGCTGCAAAACAGCCACATGTCAAACCTCACTGGCAGAAAACAATAACCATTTGTTTCATTCACAAGTCTGCAGTCAGTGATTTAAGCAGAGCTTGGATAGACAGTTTTTTAAGTACCTGTTCTGTTGTCTGCTGTCTACTGGCTGGTATGGAATTGCCTTAGCTTGAATGACAGGGGAAATTTCTCTTCCCTGTGTCATCGTCCAGCAGGCTAAGTTGGGTGTATTCTCATGGTAGTGGCAGAACTCAAGAGCAAACAAACCCAGTCATGCAAATGTTTTTCCACTATCTGCTTTTATCATATTTGCAAATATCCCATTGGCCAAAGCAAGTCACGTGGCCAGTCCTAAAGTTAGAATGGGAGGGTGCTAGAGTTACATGACAAAAGACATGGATACAGAGAAGGGTGATACAGAGAAGGGTGAAGGATAAGACTGGGGCCATTTTTGCAGTCTACAATATCCAGTGCACCAACCTAGGCTTTCTTCTTCCTCTCTTTGTTATAGGCGGAGTCGATCTCCCAAAAGGAGAAGGTAGGCCTTCAGTCGTTTGTGATGAAGGATAGAGCTTTGGGGAGGGAGTGGTAGTATTGGTGTTGTATGTATATTGCTAACCAGATCTGGTAGTCTGACCAGTCTTTTCTATAGCCCCTCCCCCCGCCGAGAAAGGCATCGGAGCAAGAGTCCAAGACGTCACCGCAGCAGATCCCGAGATCGGCGGCACAGATCCCGTTCCAAGTCCCCAGGTAGAGCATGTGGGCCTTTTGCCACAGGTTGTCTTAACAAAGAAATGGAAAAGGAGCAGTTAAGCCTCTTGCAGTACAGGAATGCCTGACTGTACTGCCTAACAGAAAAGGAGATGGACATAGAATTTGAAAATCAAGGTTCACAGCTTGACTGCCACTTATAAGCTTTGCTGATAAGGTTGGCTTCAGTTTTTTTCATCTGAAATTATAGGAATAAGATCTAATATAATAGTGAAAACCCAATATGATGTTTGTGAAATTAGCCATGAAGCCCTTGAATGTATATGTATTTGAACTGGTTTCATTACTCCTTTCTTTTGCTCTCTCTTCCTCCACTAATTCAGAGTTACTTCCACTAAGAGGTGTCCGCTGCATAGGCCAAAAAAATATTAAGCCAATGGCAGGTATTAGGGGAGGTGAGAGTGACAGTTTAATAAGAGAAGGGTAGGATCTCATACAATGGCCTTTTCTTCCCCAGGTCATCACCGTAGTCACAGACACAGGAGCCACTCAAAGTCTCCTGAAAGGTAATGAATTGACTTCTATTTTAACTTTATTCAGAAATAGTCCCAATTACAACTAATTGGACCTGAAATTTTCTTGTTTTGTTGGGGGATGTTAGGAATTCTCCTTCATTACAAGACAAAATTGGTCTATTGCTTGAGAATTACTGGGGTTAGATAACTTTTTTTTTTTTCTTTTTTGTGAAAACTGTGTTTTGTGCTTGTCTCCCAGGCTGGAGTGCAGTGGCGTGAACTTGGCTCACTGCAGTCACTGCAGCCTCTGCCTCTCGGGTTCAAGCGAGATACCTGTTTTGTTCTGTTTTGCTTTACAGGATTGCACCTTTGGATAATGGATGAGGTTTGGGCTCAGAAAACATGGGGTTTAGTCCCAAGTTTTAAAACTTAACAGTTGAGTGACCTGGGACAAGTCACTTTCATTATTGATAAGATTTCATTAGAAATCCCCATGTGCCATATACTGTTGGGTGCACCCCCCCCTTTTTTTTTTATTTGAGATGGAGTCTTCCTGTGTCAACCAGGCTGGAGTGCAGTGGTGCAATCTTGGCTCACTGCAAGCTCCACCTCCTGGATTCATGCCATTCTCCTGCCTCAGCCTCCCGAGTAGCTGGGACTACAGATGCCCGCCACCACACCTGGCTAATTTTTTATATTTTAAGTAGAGATAGGGTTTCACTATTTTAGCCAGGATGGTCTCAATCTGACCTTGTGATCCACCCACCTCGGTCTCCCAGAGTGCTGGGATTACAGGCGTGAGCCACTGTGCCTGGCCTGTTGGGTGCACTCTTAACCTCTGAGAGGTCATTTCCTCAGTGGCAAAATTTGGATAGTAATGCCTGACTCCAGAGTGTTGCTCTGAACCAAAAAACTACCAAGCAGTTTAATGAATATTGAGTGTCAGCTCCATCCCCATCAATGTTAGCATACCAAGGTCTTTCTCAGGAGTCCTTTTTTTTTTTTTTTGAGACAGAGTCTCACTCTGTCATTAAGGCTGGAGTGCAGTGGCCCAATCTTGGCTCACTGCAGCCTCCGCCTCCTGGGTTTAAACAATTCTCCTGCCCCAGCCTCCCGAGTAGCTGGGATTACAGGCGCCTGCCACTATGCTTGACTAATTTTTGTATTTTTAGTAGAGACAGGGTTTCACCATGTTGGCCAGGCTGGTCTCAAATTCCTGACCTCAGGTGATCTGCACACCTTAGCCTCCCAAAGTGCTGGGATTACAGGTGTGAGCCACTGCGCCCGGCTGCCCAGCTTCTTAATATAATTATTTATATGTGTTGCCATTTCAGGTCTAAGAAGAGCCACAAGAAGAGCCGGAGAGGGAATGAGTAATGGACTGTTTGGTTTTAGTCCACATGGTCTCCTGTGGATATGAGGATATCTGTCTATGTGAAAGGATTAAGATCTCCCCCAGGCAGCTATAAGAATATTTTAGTTTTTTTCTTATCAAGTTTCTCAACCTTTATTTTTAATGAAGGAGGTGCTGAGTTTTGTATCTCTTTTTAATCATAATCAACATCAGTTTTTGACCCAACTAACCTTGACTGTATTCAAACTTATAAGAGTAGAAAGGATCTGGAGGTTGGGGATATGAATGACAAGGAAAGGATGTGGCCACCTGATGACCCTTTCCCTTTTTATTAAACCGGACACACCTGTTTCCCATTTCGCTGTAGTTTAGTTTTTGGTTTGTTGTGGTTGGAACTGCTTTGAGAATCCTGGGATTTGTGCTGCTGCTATTATTTAAAGATCAAAGGAGTAAAACATAGTAGCTCCTAACTTTTTCCTAGCAGCAGCAAGTGGTAATAAACATGAAACCTGGTTAGCAGTTTTGAAAGAACAGAATGCATTCAACTGTAAGGCTTCCTCTGGATCATTAAAGCCAGTTTCATCCAACAGTTCAACAGAGCGGCACTTAATACCCTTTATACAGCCCATTTTTTCTTAGTTTCATTTGTTCTTGCCCACAAGCTTGAAATCCAGGTTAAGGTATCCAGCCTTTATCATATAAGCATTGACATTATTCAGGCCTAGTCAGTAGCAGTAGGGTAACAGGATTGAAAAAGATTTGATGGAGAGGAAAGTATCTATCTAATATTAGTCATGGTTTTGACCTAAATTGCTAGACAGTAGTGCCATTCACAAAGTCAGAAAATACCGCAGGAGGAGACAGCTTTTAGAAGGGCAGAGAATTAGGGAATTGTGGTAGTAATGAAAATGATGCATTCAGTTTAACAAGTTTGAGCTTTGGTATAGCTAAAAACAAAAGCCCATCAAGTTGGAGATGGGGACCAGAATTTAACATAGCGGTCTAGGCCAGAATTGACAATGTTTAAGTAATTGTGGAATCTGTCAATAAGACTTTCTAAAGTATTTATATATATCAGAAATGCACACAACAGAACCACAGGCAACACCAACACTGGTGACAGGAGGAAGTAGAAGTCACCTATTGAAAACTGGAATGGCCCATTCAGAAAGACAGGAGAATTAGGAGAGGTGAAAGCAGCCAAGGGTCAAGACTGCAGAAGCAAAGGAAGGACTAAAAAGCCTCCATGGACATTGATAATCAAGAGATTATTAAGATCTTTGCTAGAAACATTCCTTTATCTGTACTTAACTACCTTAAAAAGAGAAAAGTCAATGACGTCCTGCAACTATAGTCCCAGTAGGAACTGTGAAGACCAGCTGCCCTGCAGGATCCAGTTTTTCTTGGGAGGTTGTATCTGGTCATAAGGTAAACATTCTATACATTCTGTTGCCTGCTCCTGAACTGAAAGACTTCTGCAGCAGTATTAAAGCATTTTTTAATCTTACTTGAGCTTTAATATTCTTCAGTGATTCCTTTCATAATACCTGAGTTAATAAAAGTGGTCTTGAGCTCTTACGGTTTCTGATACAATTACATAGGACTACCTTTTAGGATTAAATATAAGCATCTCTATGTAAATGTATTACAGTGTCCTAGCAGTTATTTCTTTATGAAAGTGATCTAGGTAGAAAGAAATGTCTTCTGGCTAAATGACCCATGGACCAACCAAGCTGTCATCCAGTACACTCTTAAAATAAAACTTTATCATAAAATATGTTTTAAGTAAAAATAAACCCACACACAAAGCCCAACAAATTTTAGTAATAAACCTCCCTAAACAAACGTGAAATAAAACATACTTGTTTAGACATATGGTAAAATGTGGACCAAAACTGAGGTATCACAGCCAACCAACAGCAGGAAGGAGAACATCCCTATTCTTTAATTAGAAGGAGGAGGTAAGAGGAAGGCATGCTGAATGTCTGTAGGTATCGTTTTGATAAAATTACACAGGAGATGGAGCTTAAGGACAAACCTTGCTGTAAGGCTCTTTCTGTCATCTACGTGCTTGCCTATGGATGAAGCATTTTAAACTTTTTGACTACAGCATACATTTTAAAAACATATTTTACATCTTATCTCTGTACACACGTATCTATATTCTGTACTGAGACAAATTTCAGGAAAGAATACTTACTATGCAAAATGAATTCTGGTATTTCCTACTTGATAACAGTTTTTAATATTGGATGCAAACCACTTAATCGATTTCACTTCCAATAATTTGAAATACACTGCCTTAAAAGCTTTGCCCTAGGGCATAATCGCTTTTTAATACTAAGAAATGAAGGGAGATGTGTTCCAAGGGGCAAAAGAAATAATGGATTTTTGGCCGGGTGCGGCAGCTCACGCCTATAATCTCAGCACTTTGGGAGGCCAAGGAGGGCAGATCACCTGAGGTCGGGAGTTTGAGACCAGCCTGGCCAATGTGGAGAAACCCTGTCTCTACTAAAAAATACAAAATTTAGCCAGGCATGGTGGCACATGCCTGTAATCCCAGCTACTCAGGAGGCTGAGGCAGGAGAATCGCTTGAACCCAGGAGGTGGAGGTCACAGTGAGCTGAGATCGTGCCATTGCACTTCAGCCTGGGCAAAAAGAGCGAAACTCCATCTCAAAAAAAAAAAAAGAATAGGTTTGGTGAGAGGGTTCCAATATAACAACCCAACTTAAAGCTCATTCCTCTAACCTCTTCCTGTTATTCTTCAGTAGAGAATGATTAGAGAAGAATTAGATTGCCTACTCCCTCAGAAAGGTTAATATGACAAATTCTCCACACATTCAAAAAAGATAGCAGACATGAACTTTTAAACAAGCACAGAGGTTCAAAAGAGATGGAAAATAAGATTGGTGGAGTTTCAAGGCCTTACTAGAAACCACAAAACATAAAACAGCACAGAGAAAATAGGCTGGAGGAAATAAAAAATGGAAAAGAGAAATATATAGAATAAAATATTCTGATGGTTTAAAAAGAATCGGCTGGGCGCAATGGCTCAAGCCTGTAATCCCAGCATTTTGGGAGGCCGAGGCGGGTGGATCACGAGGTCAGCAGATCGAGACCATCCTGGCTAACACGATGAAACCCCGCCTCTACTAAAAATACCAAAAAACTAGCCGGGCGTGGTGGCGGGCGCCTGTAGTCCCAGCTACTCAGGAGGCTGAGGCAGGAGAATGGCGTGAACCCGGGAGGTGGAGCTTGCAGTGAGCTGAGGTCACATCTCTGCACTCCAGCCTAGGCAACAGAGCGAGACTGTCTCGAAAAATAAAAAGAATTAACTGGGGTCAGGATGGTCTCAGATCCTGTAACAAGAAGGCAATGAAGCAAAAGGCTCTAAAGATTTGAGAAAAAGCATGCCAGAAATTTTACACTTTGCCAAAGTTGTCTTAAAATACAAAGGCTATAGATGTTCTCAAATTTGTAAAAACTTGAAAGTACAAATCATGAGCCTTTGAGAAAAAAACTGCCCAATAATGAAATTCAACTAAAGAAGAAATGAATCAAATTAAGGACTTAGGAACAAAGAATCAGTAAAAGGAGTGTTAGTAAACACTTCCGAAACTTTAAAAATAATGGGCAATGATTATAAAGTCAAAATTAAATATTATGAATACTGTCTATATAGAAATAAGTAGAGTGCTGGTTTCATCTTTCACAGCAGGAATCACAGTCTCTAATTAAAACATACATGAAGCTAGAAAAAAAAAAGCCTCTTTATAAGTTTTCCATAATCGTCCTTAATTTTAGGAGGAATCTTACAAGACTAGATTCTCTTGTGGGAAAAGTGTTTTTAAATTGAGCATTTTTTCAGTTTCACACTTGTTTTCCTTTTGTTAATTTGCTGTATTTATTAAATATAGCATATGAGCCCACTTTTGTAAAACTATTTGTATATATGTGCCTATGTGACTAAGAGAGATGGTTGGAATGAATGAAGTTCACCAGATAGTACTTCTGTCTGGCTGATGAACTTTTGAGTGATTTTTAAACTTTGTACTTTTATATAATGCTTATTTTCTTTTTACAATAAACATGTTAATTTCTACAAGGAAGAAATGAGTTGCTGGGAGTTGAAAGCTTTTTTATAAGCATACCAACACATTTTACATATTGTTTGCTGGAACTACAAACTGATAACCACTTTCATGAAGGGCAATTTGGCAATATGTAGCAATGTAGCAGGAAGTTTAGAACTTTTGATCCTTTTACCCAGTGATCCCACTTATGGAATTCACCCTAATAGAATAATGTACACACAAATAGCTTTATCCCATCATCATTTTACACATTATATATATATATGTTTATATGAGAATAACTAGAAACAGCAAAAATGTCCATCTGTATGGAATATAAACAAATATATTACACAGTACATATTTATATTTTTAATAATCCCAATGTCAAGGGAAAATATCCCCATGTTATTAAACAGAATATTTCAAAACAATTTGGTCTTAAATGTGTGTGTTCTCCCTGTATAAGATTGATAATTTTCTACTTAACGGCTCTACAATGAATCTGAACTCATAATCTACTTTGCAAACTTAAAATCTGAGCTTCTACTGTATCAATTTTAAACTACATTCTGTTTTTCGACAGAACAGTTTTGCCAATTATTGAACACTGGCAGTTACTGAAGGAGGAGCAAATGAGATGCTGAAAACTAGTATCTGTAACACTATCATATAAGTAAAACCTAGGCTATTGGTTACTAGGTTGCCAGTTAATAGCTTTTGCCAAGTGGTGTTATACTGCCTTCCTTAAGGAAGAAAGGCTGAAGGGTAGGGGCATTCTGTTATTGGAAGTTGTTTTATTTTTAATGAATATTTCAAATACAATCCTCCCCTTGATATCTGGTGGGGGATTGGTTCCAGGACCTCCCACAGATATACCAAAATCCAAGGATGCTCAAGTCCCTGATATAAAATAGTGTAGTCTTTGTATATAACCTATGCATATCCTCCTTTATACTTTAAATCATTTCTAGATTACATATAATGCCTCATACAATGTAAATTCTGTGGGAAAAGGTGTTATACTGTATTGTTTAGGAAATAATAACAAACTGTACAAGTTCAGTACAGAGACAATTTTTTTAAATATCTGCAATCCGTGGTTGGTTGAATCCATAGATGCAAAACCCATGGACATGGAGGGCCTACTATATGTACAAAAGTAAAGAGAATAATAAACACCACTGTATACATCATTACCTGTTCTCCAAGATGTGGAAGGACATAAGTACCGAATGTTAATTTAAATCTTGAATGCTCCAAGTCATTTTAACATAAATGCATAGTTGGGTCAGGTATCTTGTTAACAAATGATTTCAGTCCACCACTTAATAGGATTCTGAAGGATGCTAATGCTTTAATAAGAAAAAATAGTAAATATACCTGACTTTAACTCAGGGCTGTAAATACAGCACAAATACCCTCAATCTCCTACAATAGGTTTCAAGTGTCTTCCATGTTGCAAAATATGGAAAGGGCCCAAGCAGTCTCCTATTTTAAAGTAATATGTTATCAGAGGAAGCACAGCAAAGATAGCCCATTGTCCTTACATTTTTATCTACTTACTCTGCACATTTCCAAATAGATCCATAGCATCATTTAGCCTAAAATCCCAGGCAACTGGACAGGCTAATTAAGGGGTTAGAGAAAATTACCTCACCTCACTGCTAAAACAGCTGAAACATTATACCACCACCAACTCAAGTCTGAATTCCAATACCCAATAATTAATTCCAAATATTACTGGTAAATAATTATCACCTTAGCAAGTGTGCTTTCCAGGTGGAAGTATAGGATTCAAAATGAATAGAGTCTGGGCTGGGTACGGTGGCTCAACGCCTGCAATCCCAGCACTTTGGGAGGCCAAGACAGGTGACCAGCTGGACCAACGTGGTAAAACCTCGTCTCTCCCAAAAATACAAAAATTAGCCAAGTGGCACATGCCTGTAATCTCAGCTACTCAGGAGGCTGAGGCAGGAGAATCGCTCGAACCCGGAAGGCAGAGGCTGCTGTGAGCCGAGATCCCACGACTGCACTGCAGCCTGGGCGGCAGAGACAGCTTCTGTCTCAAAGAAAACAACAAAAAAGTTATCTTCCCTCCACTCTAATTGCCAATATTAGTCTCAGTGTTTTAAAACTCTCTTTCCAAATACTTTTCAATTCAGACTCCAGCATGTAAATTTGCTTTTTTGAATTTACTGCTTTGCATTTCAGGTTTATTTTCAAAGATAAATGGAAATGGCTTCTGCTTCTATCAACCTCATAACGGGTGTTGTGAACATTCAACCAAATAAAGGACATGAAATGATACTTAAATCTCTAAACTCTGTGAGTTAGAATGCTCTATTCATTGAAATTAAAAGAAATCTCATTACATAATATTTCCATCATCTATACAACAGATGAATTAACCAAATTTAACTCTTGTCAAAAAGATTTATTAACTTAAAATAGAAGTACTTCAAATACAGACAAAATCAACTTTCCGTTCAAGTCTGAATGTTCAATATACAAGTATGGAAAAGAAAAAAAATCTGAATCTTCATGTTGTAATTTTATTTTATTTTTTTACCTTTTAAAAAGTTTTTGGCACTACAAGGTTCTGTAAAGAATAGAAGTGACAAATTTAAAACACATGAAATTCTTTCCTAACCCTTAAGAACAATATATAAAGTCTGAAGCAACCAAAGTATGAATACAGCTAATAGAAAATAAAGAATGTAATTTTTTAAAGTCTCTCTTTATACAATTCATCAAGGTTAAACAAAACGTAAAATTCCCTTAAAAATAGGGTAATAAAATAGATGAAATTTGTATCACTCAATTTGGTGATACTAGTAAAAACTATAGTTCATATTTATATACAAATAATACAGTCTGTAAAAACAGTCTTAGAATTTAAATAAGCTATCTAAACGTGTTAAAATTTTAAATCAGGACCTGATTTGTTTTGCTTTCCATTAAATGTCACTTTTTCTGCTGAATGTAACTGACATTGAGGTACGGATACCCTTGAGACAGCAGGATTGGCTGGTTGCTGTGCATCGGTAGACCAGCTGAAAGAAAATGGACTCGCATTACTCCGACACGTTTCCTCTTGGTGGGTGGGGACAACGCTCTCTACACCGACGGGTGGCACATCTGTCTGTTGGATACAACACAGACAGGAAACTGAAAGGCTTGTGCCTGTTTATCTGACAACACCTTAGAATTAATTTGTAGTTAGCTTTCTTTTTTTTTCTATTTATATAATAGGAGGAGATAAAGCATGCTGCAAAACATTTGAGTGGGGAGAAAAAGGAAGAAGGGAAGGAAATACCTGTATGTGAAAAAAGGAGAGGACATGGAAGACAGAGAGGAGGAATCAAAGGGGAAAAACCCACTAGAGAAGAGTTGCAGACCTCTCCCCTCCTAAAAGGGCTTATGACTAATAATAACTTCCTTCAGTCCCAGTTCTTTGCTCAAGAGAGGAGCTCACCCACAGTCAAGGCTCTGCCACTCTATAATACAGGGATGCCCCAGTAGTATATGGCCAGACTCAGACAATGCCCATAAGAACAAATACCTCTGAGGCAAGTAGGTTAGATAAAATGCTCCAAGTTTCTAGGAATTCTTAGTTTACAATATTCATTACCCAGTGAAAGCCACTATTAGTACTATAATAGCACCAGCAGAACATAATAAATTTTAATGTCATTCAAGTCCTACGTTTACTAAACAAATCTGATTATGTCTTCGTTCCACTAAAAACTTTTCATTAGATCCCCATTGCTCAGTAAACCAAGTCCAAACTCCATAATACGGTCTAAGCCTACCCTCTCTAGCCTTATTTCATCACCATCTTTCCCATATACCTCTGTCCTCTAGCCCTAATATTTTCTCTTCTTTTTCATTATGCCAGGCAAAACTCAGTGACTGCATATATTAATCCCTCAACTAAGCATACTCCTCCTCCTCTCTCATCTCTAGGCAAAAAATAATCCTGCATCTCTTTCAAGATCTAGCTCAACTGTCAAAATCTTGTGATGTAATAATCTCTTAAATCCACATCCTGTTTGGATTTGCTAGGGTAATGTTAACTGATTCATCTAAACTCCTTTTCTATTTAACATGTCTGGCTTTCCTAATAAAATGTGCATCAAGTAATGGAGATTTTGTTTTACTCTTGCTTGAGCAACAAGCACCTAGCACTATCTGACACACAGTATGATCTCTCAGTAAATGTTTACTGAATTCATGAATTTTCACTCCCAGATCCTGGCCTTCACTAAGGCTCTCTATCCCAGAAACCCACCCAAGCCTGTTAACTAATTTGTATGCCATGGTACCTTGAGTATAGAAAGGTTTGTTGGGCTGAAATCGGGCATTTCCCTGATGCATGAAGTTCTGATGCAAACCATAAGGCCACGAAGCTGGGACAAGGGGGAAATGGGGACGCGGTGCATGTTCCCAAGGAATTGGAGGAGTCAGTCCTCGAAAGCCTGGCTCTGCATTTCAACAAGGGAAAAAGACATTTAAAAACATTAGTTCACTCACTGAAATATCCCTTCATTCCACAAAGATATATTCAGTACCTACCATTGGCTATATTTTTTTAAAGAACAGAGCATAGGTATTTGCTCAAATTAGTCATGAGAGACATAGAAGAAGATATATATATACACACACACACACACACACACAACATGTAATAATTGCTAGTAGAACAGGCAAAATGTTCTGAAGAGAGGGCTAACCCAGTCTTTGAAGGTTAGAGACAATCTTCCTAAGATGAATGACTAATTTGAGTTTTAAAAAACAAGGAAAAATTTAGGCAAAATAGGGAGGGGTGAAGGGCATTTTAGAGAAAAGGAGTATCATGTACAAAAGCATGAAAGCAGGAATGCACATCAAGTTTGGGGAACTGCAAAACAATCTGCAATATAGAGACAGGAGTGATGGAGGAAGTGGTAAGAGAAAAGGCAGGACAGGTAGGTGGGGATATACATTTCAAAAAACCTTAGTATATCATGCAAAGGAACTTAAGATTTTATCCTAAAGACAATGCAAACTATCCCAGAATCAATTATATCTTGGCCTGGAAGGAGATCCTATTAGAAGCTTGAGGCATTGTGGCATAATGGTTGAGCACTTGGGCTTTGAGGTCAAACAGGTTTAAGCTCAAATCTCATTTCCTAAAACTACTAAGGTTCCATTTTGAACCTCAGATTGTTATGAGGTTTAAACTGGATAACCAAAAGAAAGTAGCTTACTACTAAGGTTCCATTTTGAACCTCAGATTGTTATGAGGTTTAAATTGGATAACCAAAAGAAAGTAGCTTGCACAAGAGCTAGCATATAGGTAGGTACTCAAAAAATGTAAGTCCTATTCTTTTTATGGCTAACTATCCCCCCAAATCTTTCTATTTCCCTTTAAAATGTATCTTTAAGTACATTTTTTGAAGTGCAGTACCCAGTTTATATTCTGGATCATTTCTGGTGGCTTTTCTCATTCAGAGTCACTATATGCTAGGGAATAAAAGGGAATAACTGCTCTTATTCACTAAACTTTCCTAAGCACAAACTCAAATGAGGAAGTACGGGATAGGAAAGAGTAGGCAGCAAAAAACCTAAAGCCCTTGTGAACTGCATTCTTGTAAGCTGAATCTTCTCAGGAGGTGAGCTAGTTGACTGTGAATTCATAAAGCCAAGCTACAACTAAGGGCTGAAGCTGAAGGGCTCAGGGTGTACAAAAATAAATTAAACCAGTATGTTCAGAATTAGGTCATAACCAAATGAGAAATGATGTTTTAACATAAAAGGGTATTTTTAAAAGATATATTCCAATTCCCTTCACCTGTTTTTCATAACCCAAAATTTCCATAAAATGAGTAATACGATCTCATTAAATTTCAAAAAAGGGGGAAAAAAACATATAATAATCTCCTTCTCTGATACAACTATGATTATTATTTTAATATATTTCCATTCAGTCCTTCCACTTTTAACACAGTGTAACTGTAGCTGTAATATCAATTATGAATTGGGTATCTATACAATGAATAAAAGTAAGTAAAGTTTATTAGATAATAATACTATATAACAGGCATAATGTATCTAATATGGCAGGTTACTAAAGAGAAAACTAAACTACTAATAGAGAGAAAATGACAGACAAAACAATTTTTTGCTTCTAGAAGTTCAGTCTAACTTGGGTTATGCAGACGAGTAAACAGACAATTTCAGCAGAGTAAGACAAATGTTATGATATGGATATTAAGAAAATGAGGAGAACTTCCTGAAGAAAGTGATCTAAATTTAAAAATGGAAGATGAGTGAGTGAGCCAAGCTTTGAGGCAGCACAGGAGGTGAGAGTGAGCAGCAGAGGTAACGGAGAGGACATTCCAAGCAGAAGGAACAACTTAAGCAACCAGGAGTAAAAGACAGTACAGTACGTTTGTGGGACATTAATTAGTTCATTGTGACTAAAACATTGAGAACAACAAGTGGCAGGGGGATGGAAGACTTGAAATTATAAAAACGGAGCAGATACATCAAAGGGCAAAACACTGGGTCTGTCTTCATGGTTCTATAACTCAGTGACTATCACAATGCATGTCATGGCATATACACAATAAACATGCTGAATGCTATAGGAGAAGGACCATGTATGCCATATATCCTTTGATCTTAGAAATCTAATTAAGTTACCATATTCTGGTGCTTTTGCTCAACAAAACACCTTACTTGCTTTGTTCCAAAAGAAGCTGGAGATAGCAAAATAATGGATACTGGCAACAATTATCAATGGCAGCTAAGACTATTAAGTAAAAATTAATGATGAACGTCATAATGGATAACGGCTGATAAAACCTAACTCACAGATCAATCTTAAGTCACTAAAATAGTAACAACCAGACAGTAAGTTCCTTCTGAAGTGAGGAAACTGGAGATATATGGGACCCACCACGCAGCTCTTACCAAGAGAAAGAGCCTGAATCTAATCCAGTCTCTGAATCTAAATCCCAGTTTACAGGAAATACAGGGACAGAGGTACACATTAAACGATGCCACAAAGACATAATCAGCCAACTCCAGATTATGGGAAATTCTATAGTGCCTTCAAAAAATAGTTAATATTGGGGGAAAAAAAATAGAAGCAGCAACTGTTATAAAGGACAGTTAAGAGATATAAAAATCAAATACACAGTTTGAATTTTGATTCAAATAAATCAATAACAGGAATACTTTTTTAGGCCAGGCACAGTGGCTCACGCCTATAAACCCAGCACTTTGGGAGGCCGAGGCAGGCGGATCATGAGGTCAAGAGATCAAGACCAGCCTGGCCAACATGGTGAATGAATCCCCATCTCTACTAAAAATACAAAAATTAGGGCCCGGCGCGGCAAGGCAGGCAGATCACTTGAGGTCAGGAGTTCGAGACCAGCTTAACCTACATAGTGAAACCCGTCTCTACTAAAATACAAAAATTAGCCAGGCATGGTGGCAGGCACCTGTAGTCCCAGCTACTTGGGAGGCTGAGGCAGGAGAATCGCTTGAACCCAGGAGGTGGAGGTTGCAGTGAGCCGAGATTGTGCCACTGCACTCCAGCCTGGCGACAGAGTGAGACTGTCTCAAATAAACTATATACCTTTTTAGAGAAACAGGAAAAAATGAACAAGGACTGGGTATTAGATGATACTAGCTACGGTAATGATCTCATGATTCTATTTTTTTTTTTTTTTTTGAGACGGAGTCTCACTCTGTCACCCAGGCTGCGGTGCAGTGGCCGGATCTCAGCTCACTGCAAGCTCCGCCTCCTGGGTTTACGCCATTCTGCTGCCTCAGCCTCCCGAGCAGTTGGGACTACAGGCACCCGCCACCTCGCCTGGCTAGATTTTTGTATTTTTCAGTAGAGACGGGGTTTCATCGTGTTAGCCAGTATGGTCTCAATCTCCTGACCTCGTGATCCGCCCGTCTTGGCCTCCCAAAGTGCTGGGATTACAGGCTTGAGCTACCGCGCCCAGCCTGATTTTTTTAAGTGATACAACTGAAGTTAAAAAGCAAATTTGATCCAATGTCTGAGATTTGATCAGTCAAGTCAAAAAAAATTTGTATGGTTAGGAGGAGTCAGATAAAAAAATAGTAAATTTCTGGTAACTGTTAAAGTTGGTTAATGGGAGGGGGGTTCATTATATACTTTACTCTCTTTTGTGTATGTTTCAAAATTTCCATAATAGTTCTTAAGATAAAAATAATTATCACTAAAAAGTTAGGCATAAGTCAGGCGCAGTGGTGTGTGCCTGTAGTCCCACAGCTACTCAGGAGGCTGAGGCAGGAGAAGCACTTGAGCCCAGGAGTTTAAGGTTGTAGCATGCTCGATTGGTCTGTGAATAGCCACTGCACTCCAACCTGGACAACACTTTGAGACTTTGTCTCTAAATATATATATATTATATATACAATATGTATATTATCTATATATATATAGAGAGAGAGAGACATATGAATATAAATATATATATACATATATATATTTTGGAGTCTCACTCTGTCGCCCAGGCTGGAATGCAATGGCATGATCTCAACTCACTGCAACCTCTGTCTCCCTGGGTTCAAACGATTCTCCCACCTCAGCCTCCTGAGTAGCTGGGATTACAGGCGTATATCACCACAACTGGCTAGTTTTTGTATTTTTAATAGAGACAAGAGTTTTGCCATGTTGGCCAGGCTGGTCTTAAACTCCTGGCCTCAAGTGATCTGCCCACCTCAGCCCCCCAAAGTTCTGGGATTACGTAAGCCACCGTGCCAGCCTGTGTGTATATGTATAAGTGTGTGTAAGTATTTATATGTATATGCATGTGTGTGTGTATATATATGTATATCTTAAAGCTGGATATAAAACTAGATTTATAGCACATATCAACTATTTTCTTAAATAGGCAATTAAAAAAAAAAATGACTGAATGGTAATACACCAAAATATTCCTTAGTATTTATGTCTAGGAATTGAGACAGATGATTTATTTCTCAAATACTCTATAATAAACATGTATTAGATATCAGAAAAAAAAAAACTATTTTTTACATGCTATTAATACTTTTTTCTTTTTTAAAGAATTGTTCCTTACTGAGAAGTAATAGTGTCTAGGGTGCGCGGCAGCACAGTTTTGAACAAAGAAATTAGTTTAAGTCTTGGACCTACCATTATTATTAATTTTTTTGGTTTCCTTGATCTTTTTTTTGAGACACTTCTGCTCTGTTGCCCAGGCTGGAGTGCAATGGTGCAATCTCGGCTCACTGCAACCTCCGCCTCCTGGGATCAAGCGATTCTCCTGCCTCAGCCTCCCACATAGCTGGGATTATAGGCACCCACTACCACGCCCAGCTAATTTTTGTATTTTTACTAGAGATGGGGTTTCACCATGTTGGCCAGGCTCGTCTCAAATTCCTGACTTCAGGTAATCCACCTGCCTCAGCCTCCCAAAGTGCTGGGATTACAGGCGTGAGCCACCATGCCAGGCCAACCTACCATTATTAACCATAACAGTAAGACAGTTAAGTTACTTAACTCTCCAATTTCATCAACTGTATAATAAATAATACACCAAACAGGATGGCAGTGAAAATTTTTAAAAATACTAAAATAACAGCTAACATTTACGTGTGTTACACCTCATTTAGCATTTACAACATCCCTGTGAGTTAGATGGCCTATTTTACAGATGAAACCAATGCACAAAGAGATTAAGTAATTGCCCACACTACATAATAAATGGCAGGGCCAGGATTCAAATCCAGGCAGTCTGAATCCAGAGTCCATATTCTTAATCTTTATCTAATCCTGTACTGTCCCTCCAGAAATACTGCTTTCCTTCTTTTTCCTCACATTGTTTCTACAGACAGATACAAAAGAATAAAAGGAAGGATTACCTGAATTCCCCACGGCACCATTGTTCACCAGGGAATTCGGAGCCACAGTACGGGGCCAGTGTCCATCGTGAGACGTGTTAGGGATTGCCACAGGTCTGGCAGCAGGCTGTGCAAAGATGATGCTGGGATCATTCAGGCCAATATTGCTGGGGGCACTGCCTGGTGCAGAGTGGATCACTGGGCCATGGATGGGCCAAGACGGGGCAGGGATCTGGAGAGGGTGCATTGGCAACAATCCCATATTGTGCATGGGGGAATACTGAGCTGGTGGTGACTGGGGAAAGTTATACAGTGGCATCTGGACCTGATGGGGAGGTTGGGCTCCCTGCTGAGGTGGGCCAAGCTTAGGCTGGGATCCTGGCTGAGATGAAGGCTGGGTAATAGCAGCTGACTGGGAAGAGTTCTGTGGAAATGGCTGAGGCTGAGGAGAATAAGATGGTGATTCAGACTGCAGAAAAAACCACACACACATTTTAAAATTAATTTATAAACATCTTAATTTTATAAAAGTAGAGATAAAATACAAAATTAAAAACTTTATAAAACAGAACTTTATGATGTATATCATAACAAATAATGAGTTTTTCCCAAAGTACTCAAACCCCCTTCTCAAGTAGGTATTGCCTCACAAATCTTTTTATTGTCCAAAGAAAAGAGAACCCAGACACAGTTCCCACCATGCAGAACACATACTTCCCACTGCAAACTCAAGACTCCCATCTAAATACCTCATAGTCACTTTCATTCAGTCCCTCAACAAGTATTTACTGTGTCAATTATGTACTGAGTATTGTTCTAGGTAATAAAAATGTAAAACCAACAAGTATGCCCTGATGGAACTCAATGTTTAAGGGGGTAAGGAGGGGAGCAGATAAAGATTACATAAGCAATCACAATAAGTATAATGAGTATTATGATAAAGAATGTATAGTGTACAGCTGTCCCTCAGGATATACAGGGGATTTGTTCCAGGACCCCCACAATCCTCCTGTACTCAAGTCCCACAGTCAGCCCTACAGAACCCATATATACAAAAAGTTGGATCTCTGAATACCTGGGTTTTGCATCCTGGGAATACTGTATTTTCCAACCACAATCTGTTGGAAAAAATTTATGTATAAGTAGACCCACGCAGTTCAAACCTGTTTTGTTCAAGGGTCAACTATATAATGAAATCCCAGAGCAGAACACCTAAAGCCACTTTGGGAGAAGGGGAGAAGAGAAATCAAAGAAAGCTTCCCAGAAAAAGTGACCTTTTAGCTGAGACTCAGGGTAAATAGAAATCAGTCTGATACAAGAAGGGAGAGATAAGGGGAGAGGAAGAGTGTTCAACATGATTGAAGGTCTAGAGGTATGAAAATACATGGCTTTTTAAAGTAATCGGAATCTGAAAGAAGTTTAATATTACTGGAGTATAATGGCAGGGGAATGGCTGAGGCTGAAGAGCTAAACAGGGGCAAGACAATGAAGTGTCTTACAAACCTTGTAATTTAGACTATATCCTATGTGCAGTGGTAAACCACTGAAGGGTTTTAAACAGGTAAGGAATATGATCAATCTGAACTTCAGAAAGATTATTCTGGTTTAATAAGAATAAAATAGAGAATTTTTTTTTTTTTTTAAGGCTGATGAGAGAACAGGAACAGTGGCTCAAGACTGTAATCCTAGCACTTTCGGAGGCTGAGGCAGGCAGATCACTTGAGCTCAGGAGTTTGAGACCTGCCTGGGCAACATGTCGAAATCCCATCTTTACAAGAAATACAAAAATTAGCCAAGTGTGGTGGTGCATGCCTGTAGCCCCAGCTACTCTGGAGGTTGACATGGGAGAATCACCTGAGCCTGGGAGGTCAAGACCACAGTGAGCTGTGATTGTGCCACTGCACTCCAGTCTGGGCAATACAGCAAGACCCTGTCTCACAACTGAATGAATGAATAAATAGGTAAAAATTAAAAGGCTGTTGAGACTGATTAGGAGGCTGCTATAATAAAGCAGTCCTGAGATGATAGTAGCCTAGGCTAAGGAAATATAAACAGGGATAGAGGGAAGCAAATGGCTCTGAGATACTTTTTTTTTGAGACAGTCTCACTGTGTTGCCCAGGCTGGAATGCAGTGGTGTAATCTCCGCTCACTGCAATCTCCACCTCCTGGGTTCAAGCGATTCTCCTGCCTGTCTCCCAACTAGCTGGGATGACAGGTTGCCTGCCACCACACCAAGCTAATTTTTTGTATTTTTAGCAGAGATGGAGTTTTACCATGTTGGTCAGGCTGGTCTCAAACTCCTGACCTCAGGTGATCCACCCACCTCAGTCTCCCAAAGTGCTGGGATTACAGGAGTGAGCCACCACACCTAGCTTTTTTAAAGGCAGAAACAACAGGACTTAGTGACTGAATACAGAGGTTGAAGGAGAGGGAAAAGTTTCGGAAATTAGACAGAAAATGGGATCATTCAACGAGATATAAAACACAAGAGGAAGAAGCAAGTCCTGGGGGTTGGAATGAAAGATTAACTATATTTTAGACATGTTGCAGTGCTTTGTTAGACATAAGAGTAGCAGTGTCCATTAGACAGACTCTTTCTGAAAGCACAGATGAGAGAAAAGAGACGACTAGAGGCATAAAACGAAAATTAGGATAGCACAGAAAAGTGGTTAGAGCATAAGTTTTGCTGACAGAGAGCCTGAGGGTTCACGTTCTGATTCCAAGTGTCTATTGAAGTCAGGCAAGGAATTTGAACCTCGGTTTCTTTACCTGTAAAGTATAATCAGAACTTGCCTTAGGTTTTTGAGAAGATTAACTGAACAATGCATGTGGAACATATAACCACCAAGTTCAAGATAGCAGAAACATTTCTGTAACAACGGAAGGATGATAAAGAAGCTTTTAGGATAGGAATGGGATCGAAGAAGAACGTACAGGGGTTTCAACTGAGGGTAATTTTTTAATAAAGCTAAAATAACAATGTTAAAAACTGTTAAAGCTTGGTAATGATACATAGAGATTTACTTTCTATACTTTTCTGTACTTTTGAAATATTTTATAATCATAAAGAATGAATGCACGTATAAGCACATAGTTTACACTCAACAAATGTTAACTACATTAAATGTGATTATTGTTGTTTATGAAAGTATCAGGCACATAATAGGTATTCGAGTGTTTGAGATGAGGGTGGAAAATTTCCTAAATATTTTCCAAAGGTTCTCCCTAATACTCTTCAAATACTCGAAAGTTTTTTCTAAAACACAAATCACATTAGATTTAGCATGTTAAACAGTGAACGGATTTGACACTAGAAAGACCTCGGTTTGATTTTTATACTCTCTTATTCTCAGTTTCCCAATTTGTAAAATTTGATGATACTAATACCTACCACTTCACTTGGCCATTCGCAGGATTAAATTTGCTAAGTGTAAAGCACTGAACATTACGTCAGATTCAGAGTGTTATTTAGAGTAATTATTAAGAGGTACAAGGTGAATATAGATTTATACAAAGGTTAAGAGCAACTCGGCAAACTTAATATTAAATTTATGAGTCTGGGCTGGGCGCAACAGCTCACACCTGTAATCCCAGCACTGTGGGGAGCCGAGGCAGGTGGATCATCTGAAGTCAGGAGTTCAAGATCAGCCTGACCAATATGGTGAAATCCCATCCCTACTAAAAATACAAAAATTAGCCGGGCGTGGTAGCGTTGCCTGTAGTCCAGCCACTCAGGAGACGGAGACAGAATTACGTGATCCCAGGGGTGAGGAGGTTGCAGTGAGCCAAGAATGCGCCACTGCACTCCAGCCTAGGCAACAGAGCGAGACTCCCTCTTAAAGAAAAAATAGTAAAATAAACTTATGAGTCTAAATTCTCATTCAATACTGTTTTTTTACAGGGTGTATTTCACTAGGTATCCACAGGTCAAGCTACAAGAAGACAGAAGTTTCATGCAAGCAAAATGCCATGTATATATTGACCTAACAACACTAAATGCCTAAAACATCTCAATTTTTATGTCTATTTTTATTAATGGTACTGATATTTTTCCACTAAGCAAAGTCTGAAACCTCAGTCATTACCTTATTTTTAATCCATCTTATTAGGTAGTTATTGTACAACTGAAGAGTAGGCTCATGTAAATTAAGTAGCTTCTCTGTAGACAGAAACCCAGATCTACATTATTCCAAAAGGAATGCTCATTCCACCTTATGTGCCTAGCAAGGACATACATACAAAGCACTATGTAATCTGGAAGATTGTATTTGCCAGTCTGAGAGAAAACACATTAAAGATACTGCTATCATGAGTCAAGACTAACACATTCACAGGCAGAGTACTTACACATTCTGAGGACTGTCTAGTCCTTATGGACTGATCACCCTGTTGCTGAGCTGAACCAGCCACCTGTTGAGCATTTACAAGGTTGCGGACCAGCTGGGCTGCTAAGAGAAGGCATCACAAAGAAAATCAACAGATAAGGAAAGCAGCCGAGAAATGACAATAAATAAACTCCCTTCTTATGTAAAAGAATCTCAAATATCTCTGCAATTCTATAAACTTAGACTTTTAAACCTTGAGTATATTAGTGAAGAACTTGTAGCAACTGAGCTACTTTCAAAAACCATGTTTCAATCTAGCAGATCAAGAAAAAAAAACACACTGATCCTAGAAACAAGAACAAATGTCATCTGCTTTTCTAAAGGAGACAACATATTTACTTCAGAAATACTTTATGGTTGGATGCAGTGGCTCATGTCTATAATCCTAGTACTCCGGGAGGCTGAGGTGGGAGGATCACTTGAGTACGGGAGGTCAAAGCTACAGTGAGCTGTGATCATACCATTGCACTGCAGCCTGACTCGTCTCAAAAAAAGAAAAAAAAAAAAACCTCCAAAGAATACTTAAAGGGAGATAATTGAATATAACAGACTGTGGAGACCTTGATAATGAACTTACCCAAGTACTATTCAAAGTAAAAGCCTCATTGTCTAACTTTTATCTGAGAAATTGTAAGGTCCAAAATCATACAATTAGGTTTGCAATAGAGAGGAATTAGGGTCCTTCAGCATGCAAGCAACATAAATGACTTCGTTTCTACCAGAAACTATGTTTGGTCTTTTCTATTTACCTGCCACACTGCTATTCCTCTGACGGGCCAGCTTGACCTCTGGGCACTCCCTTCGTACATGTCCAGCATCTCCACATATAAAACATCTGAGGTCTCTGGGGTCTCTAAAGTCTCGAGTGTCGTGGAGGTCTCGGGGGTCAAGAACGTCTCGGGAATCTTTCTCTTCTTCATTCCCTTCCTTCTCTTCTTCACTGTCTTTCTTCTTTAGTCTAAACAGTAAACTGCTGATACCAATAATGTGGGGCTAGGGACTTGTAAATTAAGTGAGTCACAGAACAAACTAAACTATGCAGGACTCTCACGATAATAAAAGGACTAGCATGCCCATCACTTCATGCGTCTTTTTGAAGGCAAGGGAACAAACATTATGGCATACCTGCACCTTTGGCAGGAAATGGGTTTTCTAGTAGTTTTGTAAAACAACATTATATTACATTTTTAAAAATAAATTTTAAAACTTTAACAATCCTTAGAGGTTGATATTTATTATCTCTGGTTTCAAAAGGAAATTGAGGCTTAGAGAAGGTAAGTGTCTTGACTAAATTTAATAGTCAGTAAATAGCAGTGATGGAAACTGGAAGTTTGCTCTGTCTCAAAAGTTCCAAGTTTTTATATTAGTTTTACAAAAGAAAGAGATCTTCCTGACCTGCTACAGTATACAGAACCTGGGAGACTATAATTCACAGATATATTTTGAGGGAATATAGAAGATGTACATTCCCCAAGATCTGTAAGTATAGCTCACAGCATATATCTCAAGAATTCCATTAATTGTATTTTAATTATCAGTTTGCATGACTGTGAGATCCTCAGCAAGAACCCAATGTCTTGGTCACTTTTATTTCTCCTAGAACAGTTCCCAACACATAGTTGGTGTCAATAAATGCTTCTTCATTTAAAAAAAAAAGACAAAACTGGCTGGCACGGTGACTCACGCCCGTAATCCCAGCAATTTGGGAGGCCAAGGTGGTGGATCACCAGGTCAGGAGTTTGAGACCAGCCTGGCCAACACTGGTGAAACCCCGTCTCTACTAAAGATACTAAAAATTAGCCAGGCATCGTGGTGCGCGCCTGTAATCTCAGCTACTTGGGAGGCTGAGGCAGGAGAATTACTTGAACCCGGGAGGCGGAGGTTACAGTGAGCCGAGATCACACCATTGCACTCCAGCCTGGGCGACAGGGCTTGACGCCATCTCAAAAAACAAACAAAAACAAAAACAACAACAAAAATAAACTGAGTGAATTAATGAATAAATGAACAAATGAATGTTAGAAGATACTATTATACCACATACAAATCTTACCCTATTACAAAATTCCACTCAAATGAACATTTACCTTAGGTATAACTAAATACCCTAAACTTTCTCACTTAAACATTTCTGAACATAATTATAGCTACAAATTGGCCTCTCATTTCTTTTCCTCAAAATGTTGATATATATTCATTTGCCAACCTTTTCCTTTTAGGGCAGTCTTTCATGTAGTGGCCTATTTTTCCACACACACGGCAACATCTATCATTGGGAGCCAGTTCTCCATCTGTTAATACTCTGGAATCAAAGAAGTACTCCTAGGGAGAAAATGCAATTTTACTAGGAGGAATCACTATAAAACTTTTGAATCCAAATGGAAAGAAGACCAAGATGCAACCATGGTTTATTTTTACAAAGAAAATAATAGCAACAAATGTTTCACTGTAAGTAAAACCCATGATATGAAAATAAGATTCACAATCATCATCATCACAGTTGCTAATAGTACTAATCAAGTTACATCCTTACACAAAGATGCTACAGATGAATAAGAAAAGTCTCAATAAAGTAGATACTACTTTCATCCTCGTTTTACAGATGGGGAAACTGATTCAGGAGTTCAAGTCATTCGCCCATAGAAAAAAAGAGGTTAAGTCTCAGATAAAAGATGTAGAGCTAAGTCCATCTCACAACAAAACTCATGCTTTCTGCTATATCGGGCTACTTTTGGAAAGGAATTATTCTCTATACAAAATGGCCTGTAGGCTCAGTGCAGTGACTCATGCCTGTAATCCCAACACTTAGGGAGGCCGAGGCGGAGGGATCACCTGAGGTCAAGAGTTCGAGACCAGCCTGGCCAACATGGTGAAACCCCGTCTCTACTAAAAACACAAAAATTAGTTGAGCATGGTGGTGTGTGCCTGTAGTCCCAGCTATTCAAGAGGAAGAGACAGGAGAGCTGCTTGAATCCAGGAAGTGGAGGTTGCAGTGAGCCAAGATCGTGCCACTGCACTCCAGTCTGGGTGACACAGCGAGACAAAAAAAGTCTGTAGTCCCAGCTACTCAGGAGGCTGAGATGGGAGGACCACTCAAGGCCAGGAGTTTGAGGCTGTAGTACATAATGACTGTGCCTATGAACAGCCACTGCACTCCAGCCTGGATGAAGTAGCAAGACTCTGTCTCCAAAAACTGAAAATACCATAAGTAAATAACAACAACAAAAAAAGCAATTCTCTGGTTTATATGAAATATGATTGGATTTAATACAGCTTTTAAAGAACATGCAACATGTATTATGTAAAGAGGAACAGACCTAAAGAAAAGGTAGGGAACTAAAAAGAAGTAAATAATTTTCCCAAGTCTTAGAACCAGACTTATTTCTGCTTTATCTCTGCACCATGCTTATCCTTCTAAACTTTCGCTTAGTTTTGCACTGTCACAAAGACTAGTTGGTCCTAATGGTGTCCATCCTTCTGGAAGGCAAGAGAACATGTCCAGTTAGCTGTTTTCACATTTACCTAAACTCAAGGATAAAAGTATATGAGACACGCCCAATAGGACGGCTACAGCTTTAAAAAGACAATAACAAGTATTGGTGAGGATGTAGAAAAACTAGAACACATATGTATTGCTGGTGGGAATGTAAAGTAGCACAGCCACTTTAGAAAACAGTTCCTTGAAAAGTTAAACATAAATTTATCAAAATGACACAGCAATTACACTATTAAGTATATACCAAGATAAATAAAAACATATATTCTCACAAAAATTTGCACACAAATATTCACAACAGCATTATTCATAATAGCCAAAAAGTAGAAACAATGCAAATGTCCAACAACTGATGAATGGATAATGAAATGTGGTGTATCCATAAAATGGAGTATTTTTCAGCCATAAAAGGGAATGAAGTATTGATACATGGTACAGCATGAAGGAACCTTGAAAACACCATGCTAAATGAAAGAAGCCAGTTTCAAAATGTCACATATCATATCATTTAACTTATATGAAATGTCCAAAATAGGCAAATCTACAGAGACAAAAAGTGGATTAGTGGTTTGAGAAGAGGGGAAGAGAGGGAATGAGAACTGACTGCTAATGAGGACAAGAGTTTATTTTAGAGAAGATAAAAATGTTCTAAAATTAAATTGTGGGGATGGCTGCACAATCCTGTATATATATTAAAAACCACTGAATTGCACAATGAGTTGTATATAATATGAACTCTATTCCAATGAAGCTGTTTGGTTTGGTTTTATTTGGTTTTTTAGAGACAGCATCTCGCTGTGTTGGCCAGGCTGGTCTTGAACTCCTGGCCTCAAACGATCTTCCTGACCTGGCCTTCCAAAGTAACAGACTGCAGGCATGAGCCACCATGCCCATCCTGTTATTTATTTATTTTTTTTAAAGACGAAAGAGGGCCGGGCGCGGTGGCTCAAGCCTGTAATCCCAGCACTTTGGGAGGGCCGAGACGGGCGGATCACGAGGTCAGGAGATCGAGACCATCCTGGCTAACACGGTGAAACCCCGTCTCTACTAAAAACTACAAAAAACTAGCCGGGCGAGGTGGCGGCGCCTGTAGTCCCAGCTACCCGTGAGGCTGAGGCAGGAGAATGGCGTGAACCCGGGAGGCGGAGCTTGCAGTGAGCTGAGATCCGGCCACAGCACTTCAGCCTGGGTGACAGAGCAAGACTCCGTCTCAAAAAAAAAAAAAAAAAAGACGAAAGATACAATTCTTCATTACTACTGATAAATCAATGTAGCTAATTAAAATCATTATCCTATTTTTTGCCAGGACAACACAAAGGTCTTAATTCACCCAGCTGCTTAAGACAGAAACCTAAGAAGCGTCCTGAACTGTTCTCTTTCACCCATCACTTCTAATTAATGACCAAGTTGTATACATTCTATTGCTGAGTATCTCTTGAATCCACTTTTCTCTATCCTCCCACCCCAGTTAGGGTGGCCTACACCTGAGGTCAGCAAACTTATTCTGTCAAGAGTCAGGCAGTACATCTTTTAGGTGTTGTGACAAAATTAAAGATGTAATACAGGTACTTACATGATGAGAGAAAGCAAATTTCCACAAAAAAAATTTTATTGAAGAAATGTTAAATATGCTAATAGTAATAATTAGATACAATCTTCTGTAATATAAGTTTACTACTAAGAAGAACAGAATTATTTTGGAGGGAGATGATAGTTCACTCAATTAGGGTTCAAAGTTAGTGTTCCCTATCATTAAAACTGAGCAACTGTTCATCTGTAAATGTTGATCTGCAAAGATATTTTATGTATTTTAACTGAAAACGCTTTTCACAGATGAAGATTCAGAATAGACAGAATAATCTAGAGTACATATGTAAGAACTAATCTTTCATAAAGGAGAGATACCTACAAATGCAGGTAGATTTATAGATCTAGTAGCAGAAAGCTAAAGGACTACTTATTTGATACTATGTACTGTCTCAGAGGAAAAGCATCCACTGGAGTGAGAAGGGCAGAGGTAAAAGGTGAGACAAAGTGCAGGGCATACAGCACTTCTTTTTTTTTTTTTTTTTTTTTTGAGACAGGGTCTCACTCTGTCACCCAGGCTGGAGTGCAGTGGCACAATCTCAGCTCACTGCAACCTCTGCCTACTGGGTTCAAGTGATTCTCCTGCCTCAGCGAAGCTGTGACTACAAGCACGCACCACCACTCCCGGCTAATTTTTTTTTTTTTTTTTTTTTGTATTTTTAGTAGAGACAGGGTTTCACCACGTTGACCAGGCTGGTCTCGAACTCCTGACCTTGTGATCTGCCCGCCTCAGCCTCCCAAAATGCTGGGATTACAGATGTGAGCCACCACACCCGGTCAACATACTGCATTTTGAGTAAAATAGGTAAATTTGAAATAGTTCTAATAGAATAGGAGCTAAAGGTAACTAAACAAATATGACTGTCACACATTACTGAAAGTCCAGCGGAGGCTGGTCAATGTTTATGACTATACTATAAACTTAAAACTGTCTAGCTTTTTGACTTTTTCCATTAGTGTACAGCTACCCAAGGACAGGCACATGATGGATAGCTGAGTTCATATAAGGCACAATACAGAAGAGTGCACAGGAAGGACTGCGGCACAAAGGAATTCAAGCTATATGTTAGATGGCCAGGCACAGTGGCTCACACCTGTAATCCCAGCACTTTGGGAGGCCGAGGTGAGCAATCATCTGGGGTCAGGAGTTTGTGACCAGTCTGGCCAGCGTAGTGAAACCCTGTCCCTACTAAAAACACAAAAATTATCTGGGCATGGTGGCTGCACCTATAAATCCAGCTACTAGGGAGGCCAAGGCAGGAGGATCGCTTCAACCTGGATGGCAGAGGCTGTAGTGAGCTGGGATAGCACCACTGCACTCCAGCATGGGTGACAGAGTGAGACTCCATCTCAAAAAAAGAAAAAAACCACCACCAACAGTACATGCTAGAGAGCAGAGAAAATCTAAGTTAAATGGGGAAGAAAAATGACAGAAGACAGCTGATGGATATGGATAAAATGGGTCAACATATAGGAGAACATAATGATGTAGAAAAATAACTGAAAGAACAAGAAAGATGAAAGAACATGAAATATACTTAACTTTATCTTTCATTAATTTAGGGAAATAAGGCAAATCTATCTTGCATACTGTTATAATCTCAGTAACTAGGAGTGAAATAGGTATGAAGCATAAGCATGAAAGACTATATACAAGGATATTTTCGACCATACAGGTTGAGTATCCCTTTTCTGAAATGTTTGAGATCAGCAGTGTTTCGGATTTTGGAATACTTGCATTATATTTATACCAGCTGAGCATCCCAAATCAGAAAATCTGAAATCTCAAATGTTCCATATGAGCATTTCCTTTGAGGGTCATGTCAGTGCTCAATAAGTTTCAGGCTTCAGATTTGGAATGCTCAACCTGTGTAAGTTGTAACACTGATACAAGGAAGATAACCTAAATGTCCATCAAAAGAAGTTAGATAAACTAGTATATCCAAATTATGGAATACTCTATAGTGACTTTTGAAAGAGATAAAGTAAATCAAAAAATGATTAGCAGACTCATGGGCCCCTTCTGCTAGGCCCCAAATGGCATTCAAGACCAAAGATTCTGACATCTATATGTAATTATAATAAATTGCATTATTAAGAATTACTAAAAATTTGTATGCATAAACTAAAATGGGCACACTTCCAGTTTACCAAGGACTCTAATTTAGTATTCTGCTAAAAAGTCTCAGCCAGGCACAGTGGCTCACGCCTGTAATCCTAGCACTTTGGGAGGCTGAGGTGGGTGGATCACCTAAGGTCAGGAGTTCAAAACCAGCCTGACCAACATGGCGAAACTCCGTCTCTAGTAAAAATACAAAATTAGCTGGGCGTAGTGGCATATGCCTGTAATCACAGCTACTTGCGAGGCTGAGGCAGGAGAATCGCTTGAACCTGTGAGGCAGAGGTTGCTGTGCACTGAGATTGTGCCACTGCACTCCAGCCTGGGAAACAAGAGTGAGACTCCACCTCGGAAAAAAAAAAAAAAAGGTCACTACATGGGGCTGAGCATGGTGGCTCACGCCTGAAATCTCAGCACTTTAGGAGGCAAAGGCAGGAGGATCACTTGAGCCCAGGTGTCCAAGGCTGCAGTGAGCTATGATCGCACCACTGCACTCCAGCCTGGGGATGAGAGCAAGACCCTGTATCAAAAAAACAAAAATAAACAAAAAAGTCTGACTGCATGCAACACTGTGAGGTTCCTACTGAACATATGCATATATAAACACAAACAGTTGAATTCCTCACAATTCTCAGGTAAAACGCTTTATCAGTGTATCATCATATGTGTTTTGGTCTGTTTTTCACTGTTTCTATTTCAATTAAAATATTAGTCAAATTAGGCCACATGCAGTGGTTCACGCCTGTAATCCCAGCAGTTTGGGAGGCCAAGGCAGGTGGATCATGAGGTCAGGAGATTGAGACCATCCTGGTCAACATGGTGAAACCTCGCCTCTACTAAAAATATAAAAATTAGCTGGGCGTGGTGTCGTGCGCCTGTGGTCCCTGCTACTCAGGAGGCTGAGGCAGAAGGATGGCTTGAACCCAGGAGGCGGAGGTTGCAGTGAGCCGTGATCGTGCCACTGCACTCCAGCCTGGTGACAGAGCAAGACTCCGTCTCAAAAAAAAAAAAAAAAAATTGTTTGGTTTTCCTTTTTTCAGTCATTTTGTTTTTACATTTTTTTACATTTTCAAATTTTACTCTTATTTTATTTGTCTCCATTGTAATTATTATCACCCCATAAGAGGCTAGAAAATAAAAGTATCTGAGAACCCGTGCTCCAAGGGAAAATAAGACTTCTCTCTGCTTTTCTTATTCTACCCCCAAGAAAGAAGACACCTGAAATTGGACTGAACAAGTTCAAGAACATTCACTATGCAATGTAAATGCATGTTTGTTGTGATGGTTAATATTGAATGTCAATTTGACTGGACTGAAGCATACAAACTACTAATCCTAGGCATGTCTGTTGGGTGTTGCCAAAAGAGATTACCATTTGAGTCACTGGGCTGGGGAAGGCACATCCGCCCTTAATCTGGTGGGCATAATTTAATCATCTTCCAGTGAATACAAGGCAAGCAGAAAAACGTGAAAAGGCAAGTTGGGCCTAGCCTCTCAGCCTACATCTTTCTCCCGTGCTGAATGCTTCCTGCCCTCAAATGTCGGACTCCAAGTTCTTCAGTTTTGGGACTTGGATTGGCTCTCCTTGCCCCTCAGCTTGCAGACACTCTATTATGGGACCTTGTGATAATGTAAGTTAATACTTAATAAACTCCTATATATATGTGTGTGTGTGTCTGTGTATATATTTAATAGGATATATATATCCTATTAGCTCTGTCCCTCTAAGAGAACCCTAATACATTTGTTCTATTTCTTGAGATTTCTTCTAAGTCTCTTGCTCTGAAGCTGAAACCTCCTGTAGTCTGCCTAACCATAAGAAAGCAGGCAAAAACCAGAGTGAGATCAAGAGGAATGTGTGACACTCGCCCACCCAATTCAGGCAGAAGAAAACTTCTCGGTTCCATGCCACCTAATTCAGCTTACCAAAGCTATACAAAAATCAGAGAAGCCCCAACAAATAATAAAACATTTCTTTGGTTTTGTCTTCTATGTGTACATTTTCATCAAGATTTCTGGAAATAAAAGAGGGACAATGAGCAGCACCTAAAATTCAACAATCCAGAGTCTCGACTATCTATTCTCATTCACTCAGCAAATGCTTATTTGGTACATCCAATGCGCCAGACACTATGCATGTACTGGAAATAGAAAGGTGAACCTTACAGACACGAATCCTGTCTTCATGGGGTTTACAGTCTAGTGGAAAAGACAGAATTTAACAAATAGTTTAAACAAAATTTTGAAAATATATACCTCATTATGGACTATGCAGTAAGAAAAAATATACAAAGCTAAGACCATCTCTTTCCCTGCATCTAACATCAGTGTGGAAACAGGATTAAGTTTCTTTTCTACTTAAAAAAAGATTCTCAATTCATATAATGTAAACTTACAGCTTCTCTGCCAATGAGTGGATAAAAAGGGGTACCAAAAAGTTTCCTTCCATTGATAAATGCTTTCATGATGAAATTGGTCACTATTAAAGAAAGAAGAAAACAATAAAGATGAAGACATTAATGAGTCAGAGTTTTAAAATCAGAGAATCTCTATATTTAAAACTTACTTTTTCTAGAAACTCCAGCACCAAGGTTATGATTCAAGTCAAAAGGGTCTATAAAAGAAATGCATCAATGATTAAGAATTACATTCACTGTACCATAAAAATATACTTAGAAGTCATTGCCAAAGTCTAATACTTACATGTACTAAGACTATACAAACCAGCAAATTCTTTCTCTAAAATTACAGATTAAAGGATGAAAACTGATAAAAATCTAGAGGAAGAATCTTCCAAATCCTAATGTATTTCAGTTTTCCCCTCAATTTCCTTGATCAAATTTTGGTTGCTCCTGAATTAATATCAGCTTAAATGATTACCTTCAATTGCAATGCACTTGGAAGTCCACTGCTTCTCGAAAGTTGTCAACAGCTTTTTCTGCCGAATGCTAATTACATATTCCTTGAAATCAAACTCTTCAGTATAGAAACGAAGCAGTCCCAACCAAAGCTCCCCTAATGATTCTGTGTTCTTTCCAAGTGAAGGTAAACGCTTTTTCTACATATAAAAAAATGAAATGAACAATGTCTATACAGTACTATCCAAAATATGGACAGCAAATCCAAGTAAAATTATTAAATTATACAAATGTTAACATATATCAGTGAGCATTCTAGAATATAAAGACTATTTTAAAATTACCAGTTCTTCTGTTTTATCAAAGAAAAAAGCATTCCATCCATCAACCATTCTCTGTGGAATCTGTTTTCCATCAAAGATCTGCATAAAAAAATTAATTGTATTATTAGATTTCAAGTGATCCAACCCAAAGGCCCAAATACTCTAATACCATTTTAGAATTTACCTATAAGACACACTAAAATACTTCTTCCAAAAAGAACGTGTCAGGATGATGGTATAATTTGATGCCAAGAAATTAACGAATAAAACGTACCTGAAAGACCAAAGCTGGAACTGGATGTCCTAAGAGAATCAAACTCCAAATGATACATTTGATGTTACCTAATGTTACCTACTTAGACTATCAAAACATATCCAGTACAAGAATAATGAAGCAAAACTTAAAAAAGAAACAGCAGTTATGATGAAACAGCAGTTTCATCAAAGGATCACAGATGTAAAAATACAAAATAGATAACACCTACTGATGGTGTACCCAAAGGAAGCCAACAGAACTGTTTTGGGACCCAGTACCTTTAATCATTTATCTGTATCAGATAAGGCTAAAAAGCAACTGGACAATCATTTTGTAAAAATAAAAAATTAGCGCCGGGCACGGTGGCTCATGCCTGTAACCCCAGCACTTTGGGAGGCCGAGGAGGGTAGATCATGAGGTCATGAGTTTGAGACCAGCCTGGCCAACATGGTGAAACCCAGTCTCTACTAAAGATACAAAAAATTAGCTGGGTGCGGTGGCACATGCCTGTAATCCCAGCTACTTGGGAGACTGAGGCAGGAGAAATGCTTGAACCCAGAAGGCAGAGGCTGCAGTGAGCCGAGATCGCGCCACTGCACTCCAGCCTGGGCGACAGGGCAAGACTCTGTCTCACCAAAAAAACAAAACAAAACACAAAAGGAAAATTAGGAAGCTTTCCCTTACATTTTGATAAAGATTATAAACTTTATTAATTATGAATAATAATTTGCTGTCTTAAGGAGAAAAATGCTATTTTCACAAGAAGAAAAGTATCCCGTAAGATGTCTGTGTAACTGACTTCCACAAGTAATTGAGACTTTTATTCTAAAGGAGCCTTAAGAAAGAGATGCAATAAAGAAGGAAGGTGCAATAGATTCAGTCAGCAGAGCCGATTTCTAGCCTCTATCCTGAGAAATAGTGATTCTGGGCAAGACAATCCTCTCCCTAAGTGTCCAGTTTTCCCAGGGAAAATGAGAAAAGGCTACACAAATTAGTCAGTCAGTAGTTTATAAATGGAGAAAACATACTACACCACTTTCTCTTTACCCTCCACCCTGAGTAATGGGTCCCAGAATATAATTAAACCACAATACCACTTAAATCCACTAGTTAAGGTGGGCCTGGGCCCAATGGTCATTTCCATTTTGATGTGACAGTGATTTATAAAATTAATTACATGTCTGGCCCCTCCAATTTTATTCTCAGATTTACCTTACTTGTGGGTAAGGACTATGGCTTATATCTGAAACCCAGAACCCTACCAGACCAAAGCCACAAAGAGAACACTTAATATATGTTTGTTGAATGACTATATTTACTATGTAAGTATGTTACACAGAAATCAAGTTTCCAGGGACTAGGGCTAATAAGTTGCTTTTTTACATTTACATATTACTTAAACAGATACAGTTTACCAAAAGTCATCTCGCATATATTCTGCCATTTCATAAAACAAAAAGTGAAAGACTGAGGCTGGGTGCAGTGGCTCATGCCTTAATCCCAGCACAAAGTTTGGGAGGCTGAAGCAGGCAGATCACCTGAGGTCAGGAGTTCAAGACCAGACTGGCTAACATGGCGAACCCCATCTCTACTAAAAATACAAAAAATTGGCTGGGCGTGGTGGCTCGTGCTTATAGTCCCAGCTACTTGGGAGGCTGAGGCAGGACAATCTCTTGAACCCAGGAGATGGAGGTTGCAGTGAGCTGAGATTGCGCCATTACACTCCATCCTGGGTGACAGAGCAAGACTCTGCCTCAAAAAAAAAAAAAAAAAGTCAATTACAGCTATTAATATCTCAAACAAAAGACACAGGATCTCTGACCTCAAGAAAGAAGTAAAGATAAAGGGGCTGATGTGTTAATATTTCACCCTTAAAGATTCAGACGCTATTATAGGTATTTCATGTTTTGTAAACACAGATTTATTTGCTAGATATTGAAATGAACAAACTACCTCTTTAGAACCCTGTTTTCAGATAATTCATACTTCTGAGTAACAACAATCCAACTCTTTAGATCTTGATTGTTTTTAAGAGATTTCATACTTTTCAGTAATATCCATGATCCAACCCAACTATGTTGGCTGATAACGCAGTGGAGTAGGTCTGTGGGCCTTGGAACGTTAATCATCACTCATTTTGCCTATTCTTTCGAATTCTCATGTTTCACTGTTTTTAATTCTCCCCACTCTGTTTCAGCCCTTGTAAGCACTAATGCTATCCACTTTTACACACATACACACTCTCTCTCTCTCTTCCTCTCCCTATCTGTTCTCTCTCATTCAACACGAATCATCCTCCACTCAGCACTCAGTCCTCCCTCTAATCATAAGGATCACCAAATAAGTCAATCATATTTATGTAAAGAACGACCCTAAACATTTCCACATTTCTTATATTATTGTGATATTCTAATATGTACTGCTATACTCACATTGCATTTTTCTTTTTAGACAGTCTCGCTCTGTCACCCAGGCTAGAGCTCAGTGGCACAATCTCAGCTCACTGCAACCTCTACCTCGCCAGTTCAAGCCATTCTTGTGCCTCAGCCTCCCAAGTAGCCGGGATTACAGGCATATGCGACCATGCCTAGCTAATTTTTGTATTTTTTAGTAGAGACGAGGTTTCACCATATTGGCCAGGCTGGTCTCAAACTCCTGACCTCAAGTGATCTACCCACCTCGGCCTCCCAAAGTGCTGGTTTACAGGCATGAGCCACTGCGCCCAGCCTAACTTGTAATTTTTTAGTTGTGCTAAGATAAACAAAATATAAAATTTACCATCATAAGCATACAGTTCTGTGGCATAAGTATAGCCATACTGTCACGCTACCATCACCACCATCCATTCACAGAATACTTATCATCTGGTAAAACTAAAACTCTGTATTTATGAAACTATTACTTCCCATTTCTCCCTCCTTGATTCCCTGGCAACCACCATTCTATTTTCTGTCTCAATGAATTCGACTACTCTAGGTACCTCATATAAGTAGAATCAATTAGTATTTGTCTTTCTGTGACTGGATTATTTCACTTAGCATAATGTCCTCAAGGTTCATCCATTAAGTTGCAATTTTTAAGCCGATATGGGTTAAAAACTTTTTTCATAAAATCATGTGTGAACACTCCCAAATCTCTTTTGGAATTAATTTTTATGTGAAAATTTGCACTTACTTATTATGATTTGCTAGGGTAGAGCAAAAATCTTCTGCCTAGGACAGCTCCTTTTGACGTAAAGAACTTCGTATTGCTGACCATCAAAAAAATGCTCTTAGCTGTGCCTTAGTAATACCCAGCCACTTAAAGCTTAATTACAGCCGGGTACGGTGGCTCACGCCAGTAATCCCAGCACTTTGGGAGGCCGAGACGGGTGGATCACGAGGTCAGGAGATCGAGACCATCCTGGCTAACACGGTGAAACCCCATCTCTACTAAAAATACAAAAAATTAGCCAGGCGTGGTGGTGGGCGCCTGCAGTCCCAGCTACACGGGAGGCTGAGGCAGGAGAATGGCATGAACCCAGGAGGCAGAGCTTGCAGTGAGTCAAGATCGTGCCACTGCACTGCAGCCTGGGCCACAGAGCAAGACTCCGTCTCAAAAAAAAAAAAAGCTTAATTATAAATGGAGGCAGACATCATTAGCTTCTTTAAACATATCCTTACCCTTAAAAGATAACTGATGCCAATGGCCAATACTTAAATGATACCAGAGCAATGAACAATGAGGTCCCATATGACAACCATTTAAAAAGGCCAGAAACAAAAATCCATGTATCATCCGAAGTCCCCTGAAATCAAACCTCATTATGATGGGAAACATTCCATGAACTGTTTCTCATTTGATCAATATTAAGCAGATGTCTGCTAAACAGATAATGAAAGAGTTTTTAAAGCTGAATATGGTAGTCCTACCTACATTTTTCCAATAATAATAGTAATAATGCTAATGATCATAAATCATAATAGTAAAAATAATAATAAAAGCAAGCACTGTTTATGAATGTCTACTTTAGCACCTACTACATTGAAAAGCATTCAATGTTTGTTCCTCATATCAACACTGAAATATTATCATTATTACATTTTTAATGATGATGAAACTCAGACTTATGCAGATTGTTGAAGGCCAAAATGTTAGAATTAGGATTCCGACTAGTTACCTCTAGCTCTAAATACCATGCCTTGCTATTTCTATTACTTCATGTAGTGACTCCTAATCCATGCATAAGGAGAGAATACAGACAAACCACCAAGAAAATCAAATCTGTGGTCCATTTTTGTTAATCATAGTATTCTGGCAAAGTGGCAAATTATATTACCAGAGAATTAGTACATATGATCCCTGTTTAAAGCCTAAACAACCATTAGAATAATAGAGTAGGCCGGGCGTGGTGGCTCACGCCTGTAATCCCAGCACTCTGGGAGGCCCGGGCGGGCAGATCACGAGGTCAGGAGATTGAGACCATCCTGGCTAACACGGTGAAACCCCTTCTCTACTAAAAATACAAAAAAAGCAGCCAGATGTGGTGGCGGGCACCTGTAGTACCAGTTATTTGGGAGGCTGAGGCAGAAGAATGCCGTGAACCTGGAAGGAGGAGCTCCCAGTGAGCTGAGATGGCGCCACTGCACTCCAGCCTGAGTGACAGAGCGAAGACTCTGTCTCAAAAGATAAATAAATAAATAAATAAATAAATAAATAATAATAATAATAATAATAATGATAATGAGAGTAATGCTGGCCTTGGCAGGCCTAATTATGGTAAATTTTAAATATCATCCAGTGAACAAATTTGTTAAAAAATAAATCATTCCTAGCCAGGCTAATTAAGAAAAAAAGAGAAGGTATATAAATTACTAACAACAGAAATGAAAGAGGTGACATCAATACATATCTCATGGACATTAAAAGAATAATAAAACAATACTATGAACTACAATTTTGATAACCTAGATGAAATGAACTAATTCCTTAAAAGACACAATATGCCAGCCAGGTGCGGTGGCTCATGCCTGTAATCCCACCACTTTGGGAAGCCAAGGCGGGCGGATCATCTGAGGTCAGGAGTTTGAGACCAGCCTGGCCAACATTGGTAAAACCCTGTCTCTATTAAAAATACAAAAATGAGCCGGGCATGGTGGCAGGCACCTGTAAATCCCAGGTACTCTGGAGGCTGAGGCAGGAGAATTGCTTGAACCCAGGAGGCGGAGACTGCAGTGAGCCGAGATCACGCCACTATACTCCAGCCTGGTGAGATTCCATCTCCAAAAAAAAAAAAAAAAACAGACACAATATGCCAAAACTCACATAAGAAGAAACAGAAAATCTGAATAGGCCTATATCTATTAAATAAACTGAATCAATAATTAATAATCATCCAAAAGAGAAAGCACTAGGCCTAGATGGGTTCACTGATGAATTCTACCAAACATTTAAGGAAGAAATTAAACCAATTCTCGAAGAATGAGTTAGGAAGTGTTCCTTCTGCCTCATCTCTCTCAGAGGACAGAAGCATAAGGAACATTTCCTAACTCATTCTATGAGGTCAGCATTACCCTAATACCAAAACCAGACAAGGACATTATAAGTAAAGAAAACTACAGACCAATCTTTCATGAACAATGATGCAAAAACCCTCAACAAAATATTAGCAAATCAAATCCAATAATGTACAAAAAGAGAGTTATACAAAGCAGGTTCAACATCTGAAAATCAGCTGATGCAGCTGTGATATTATAAAACATATATTTGGCCTCCAAACCCATTTCCTGACATACAACTCGTAACATCCTTGGAATCTCTAAAAACAAGTCTTTTTGTATGCAAGCAAGTTGACTACTGGCTGACAGCCCCATAGGTATCTTTAAAATGGGGGTTGGTCACCAGAAAGACCAAGGCATGATTACAGGGTTGGGCCTTTCAGCCCTATACCCCAACCTTTGGGGAGGGGAGAGGTGCTAAAGGTTAAGTTGATCACCAATGGCCAACAGCTTGGCTTAATCAACCTTGCATATGTAATGAAGCTTCCATAAAAACCCAAAGGTTTCGGTCCAAATAGCTTCTTGACAGCTGAACACATGGAGGTTCCTAGATGGTGATATGCCCTGACAGGGCATGAAAATTCCTCATCCCTTCTCCCATACCTTGCTTTATATATTTCTTCATCTATATCCTTTCTAATATCCCTTATAATACACCAGTAAGCCTAAGTAAATGGTTGAGTTCTGTGAGCCATTCTAGCAAATTAATCAAACCCAAAGAGGAGGTCATAGGAACCCAAACTTTAAGCTGGTCAGTCAGAAGTTCTAGAGGGCCTAGACTTGCAACTGGTGTCTAAACTGGGGATAGTCTAGTGGGACTAAACCCTCAACCAGTGGAATCGGATGCTATAGATGGTGCCAGAATTGAACTGGAGGACACCACGGTGTTCAATGCGTAAGTAGCTGCTTGCTTGGTGTGTGGGGAAAACCCCCCAACACATGTGGTCACGTAAGTCTTCTGAGATTATTGTTGTTGAGTAAGAGAATAGAAAAAATATTTTGGGGGCTGGGCACGGTGGCTCATGCCGGCAATCCCAGAACTCTGGAAAGCCAAGGCAGGTGGATCACCTGAGGTAAGGAGTTCGAGACCAGCCTGCATGGCGAAACCCTGTCTCTACTAAAAATACAAAAAAAATTAGCCAGGCATGGTGGCGGGCACCTATAATCCCAGCTACTCAGGAGGCTGAGGTAGGAGAATCACTTAAACCCAGGAGGCGGAGGCTGCAGTGAGCCAAGATTGCGCCACTGCACTCCAGCCTGGGTGACAAGAGCAAAATTCTGTCTCAAAGAAAAAGAAATAAAAAACATTTTGGGTTTGAGTGTGTGTTTTCTCCTCAGTAACCCATCACATCAACAGGCTAAAGAAAAAAAGTCACAGATCAACAGATGCAGAAAAAGCATTTGACAAAATTCAACACCCATTCATGATTAAAAAAAAAAAAAAAACTGTCTGTAAACTATGAATGGAGGAAAATTTCCTCAGCTTGTTAAAGAAATCTACAAAAATCCTACAGCTAACATCATACTCAAATGGTGAAAAACTCAATGCTTTCCCTTGTAAAATCAGGAATAATACAAGGATGTTCTCTTTCACCACTCCTTTTCAACATCTGGGAAGTCTTAGGTAATGGTGATACTGGAAGTTCTAGCTAATGCAATCAAACAAGAAAAGGAAATAAAAAGTATACAGGTTCAGAAGAAATAAAACTGTTCATATATGACATGATAATCTATGCATAAAATCCAAATTGAAAAAATACTCCAAGAACTAATAAGCAATTATAGCAAGTTTACAAGACACAAGATTAATATAAAAAATTCAAACACTTTCCTAGATACATGCAATGAACAAGTGGAATTTGAAATTAGAAATACAGTATCATTTACGTCAGCATCAGAAAATGAAATACATAGGTATAAGTCTAACAAAATATGTACAAGATCTACATGAGGAAAACTATAAAACTCTAATGAGCAAAATCAAAGAACTAAATAAATGGAGAGATACTCCATTATAATTGACAGGAAGACTCAAAACTGTCAAGACTCAAAATTGTCAAGACTCAAAATTGTCTAGACCAAGTTCTTCCCAACTTGGTCTACAGGTTCAATTCAATCCCAATAAAAATTCTAGCAAGTCATTCTGTGGATATTGACAAACTGACTCTAAAGTTTACATAGAGAGGCAGAAGACTCAGAATAGCTAACACAATATTGAAGGAGAAGAACAAAGCTGGAAGACTGACGCAACCCAACCTCAAGACTTATTATAACTCTACTATAATAAGAGAGTATGGCATTGGTGAAATAATAAATAAATCAACGGAACAGTGGAGGGCCCTAAAGTATATAAATATAGTTAACTGATCCTTAACAAAGGAGCAAAGACAATACAGCGGAGAAATAATATTCTTTTCAACAAATGGTACTGAAACAAATGAACATCCACATGCAAAACAATGAATCTAGGTATAGACCTTACACCCTTCACAAAAAATTCACTCTAAATGGGTCACAGACCTAAATGTAAAATAAATAAAACTCTTGGAAGCCGGGCGCGGTGGCTCACGCCTGTAATCACAGCACTTTGGGAGGCCGAGGCGGGCGGATCACAAGGTCAGGAGATCGAGACCACAGTGAAACCCTGTCTCTACTAAAAATACAAAAAATTAGCCGGGCGTGGTGGCAGGCATCTGTAGTCCCAGCTACTTGGGAGGCTGAGGCAGGAGAATGGCACAAACCCGGGAGACGGAGCTTGCAGTGAGCCGAGATCGAGCCACCGCACTCCAGCCTAGGCAACAGAGCGAGACTCCGTCTCAAAAAAAAAAAAAAAAAAAAAACTCCTGGAAGAAAACACAAGAGAAAATCTATAAGACCTTGAGTATAGTGATGTCTTCTTAGACACAACACCAAACGCAAGAGCTATGAAATAAATAATTGACAAGATGGACTTCACTAAAATTAAAATTTTCTGCTCTGCAAAAGACAATGTCAAGGGAATGAAAAAACAAGCCACAGACATGGAGAACATAGCTGCAAAACACACATCTGATAAAGGACTATTATTCAAAATACACAAAGAACTCCTTAAACTCAATAGTAAGAAAATAACTTGTTTAAAGAATGGACCAAAGAACCTCACCAAAGAAGACATATGAATGGCAAAATAAGCATATGAAAAGATTTCCCCATAATGTCATCAGGGAGATGCAAATTAAAATAACAATGGGCCAGGTGAGGTGGCTCACACTTGTAATCCCAGTACTTTGGAAGGCCAACGCAGGCAACTTACTTGAGCCCGAAGTTCAAGACCAACCTGGGCAACATGGAAAAACCCTATCCCTATAAAACAAACAAAAATTAGCCAGGCATGGCAGCTCATGTCTGTAGTCCCAGCTACTTGGAGGCTTATGTAGGAGGATCACTTGAGCCCAGCAAGTGGAGGCTGCAGTGAGTGGAGATCGCACCACTGTAATCTAGCCTGGGCAACAGAGCAAGACTCTCTCTCAAAAATAAATAAATAGATAAATAAAACAAAATATTAGATTGATGCAAAAGAAATTGTGGTTTTGACATTAAAAGTAACCTCAACACTTTGGGAGGCCAAGGTGGACTTGAGCCTAGGAGTTCGAGAACAGCCTGAGCAACATGGCAAAACCCCGTCTCTGCTAAATATATAAAAAATTAGCTGGGCTTGGTGGTGTGCACCCGTAGTCCCAGCTACTCAGGAGGCTGAGGTGGGAGAATCACCTTAGCCTGGGAAGTTGAGGCTGCAGAGAGCCATGACCACACCACTACAGTCCGGCCTGGGCAGCAAAAAGAGTGAGACACTATCTTAAAAAAAAAAAAAAAGAGAGGGAGGGGAGGGAGGACGGACGGACGGATGATTATACACCTAAGAAAAGAAAGAAAGACTACTACACACCTAAGAGAATGGCCAAAATTCAGAACATGGACAAGTACTCAAACGCTGGGTGGATGTGGAGCAACAGGAACTCACACACACTGCTGGTAGAAAGCAAACTGGGTACAGTCACTTTGGAAAACAGTTGGTCATTTCTTACATAACTAAACATATTCGTACATACGACTCAGCAATGTGACTCCTTCGTATTCACTCAAAAGACTTGAAAATTATGTCCATATAAAAACTTGCAGAGATGTTTATAACAGCTTTATTCGTAATAGCCAAAACTTGTAACACAGATGTTCTTCCATATGTGAATGAATAAACTGTAGGACATCCAAACAATGGAATATTACTGAGCACTAAAAAGAAATGACAGGCCAGGTGTGGTGGCTCATGCCTGTAATACCAGCACTCTGGAAGGCCGAGGCAGGTGGATCACCTGAGGTCAGATGTTAGAGACCAGCCTGGCCAACATGGTAAAACCCCACTCTACTAAAAATACAAAAATCAGCAGGGTGTGGTGGTGCATGCCTGTAATCCCAGCTACTCAGGAGACTTAGACAAGAGAATCACTTTCATCGCTTGAACCCTGGAGGCGGAGGTTGCAGTGAGCTGAGATCGTGCCACTGCACTCCAGCCTGGGCAACAAAGCGAGACTGTGTTTCAAAAAAAAAGAAAAAGAAAAAGAAAAGAAAAAAAAGGAAATGATCACTTTCATCGTTTGAACCCTGGAGGCGGAGGTTGCAGTGAGCTGAGATTGTGCCACTGCACTCCAGCCTGGGCAACAAAGCGAGACTGTGTCTCAAAAAAAAAAAAAAAAAAAGAAAAGAAAAAAAGGAAATGATAAAATAGATTTAGAGGTTCAACAAGAGTCTAAGCATTTAAAAATTTTAAAAAAAGAAAAAGAAATGAGCTATCAAGTCATGAAAAGACATGGAGGAAATTTAAATACATATCACTGAGTGATGGAAGTCAATCTGAAAAGGCTACATACTGTATGATTCCAACAATATGATATTCTGGAAAAGTCAAAACTATGAAGACAGCACAAAGATTAGTGGTTGCCAGGGGTTGAAGGGAGGATGACTAGGCAAAGTACAAAAATTTTTAAGGCATTGAAAATAGTCTGTATGATACTATAATAGCATATATTGATGTATCATTGATTATGATAAAATGTATACATTATGTATTGCCCAAACCCTTAGAATATACAACATTAAGAGTAAACGTTAATTGCAAACTATGGACTTGGGGTGATTATATGTCAGTGTAGGTTCATCAGTCGTAAAAAATGTACCACTCTGGTGGGGTTAATAATGGGGGAGGCTATGCGTGTGGGTACAGGAGGTATGCTGGAAACTCTTTACCATCCTCTCAATTTTGCTGTGAACTTAAAACAGCTCTGAAAAAATACTTTATTATTTTTGTTCTTTTAATTGTTTTTTTATATGTCTATACATATTTATTTTTACAGTAAATACATTTGTCATATATTTATATATTTTTTCAAAAAGCACTACTTACAAGAGTAATCAGAAAATCTAAATATCTAGAAATAAATCTAACCAAATATATGTAATTACACAATCACGGTATGAAGAGAGTGAGAAAGAGAATTGTCTATTTTACTTTTCATGGGATACAATAAAACATTTATACATTAAATGTTTTCTGAAGGACCTGGAGCAACACTGTACTACTCTGAGATTTTTTTTTTTTTTAATTATTATTATACTTTAAGTTCTAGGGTACATGTGCATAACGTGCAGGTTTGTTACATATGTATACTTGTGCCATGTTGGTGTGCTGCACCCATCAACTCGTCATTTACATCAGGTATAACTCCCAATGCAATCCCTCCCCCCTCCACCCTCCCCATGATAAGTCCCGGTGTGTGATGTTCCCCTTCCCGAGTTCAAGTGATCTCATTGTTCAGTTCCCACCTATGAGTGAGAACATGTGGTGTTTGGTTTTCTGTTCTTGCGATAGTTTGCTGAGAATGATGGTTTCCAGCTTAATCCATGTCCCTACAAAGGACACAAACTCATCATTTTTTATGGCTGCATAGTATTCCATGGTGTATATGTGCCACATTTTCTTAATCCAGTCTGTCACTGATGGACATTTGGGTTGATTCCAAGTCGTTGCTATTGTGAACAGTGCCGCAATAAACGTACGTGTGCATGTGTCTTTATAGCAGCATGATTTATAATCCTTTGGGTATATACCCAGTAATGGGATGGCTGGGTTATATGGTACTTCTAGTTCTAGATCCTTGAGGAATCGCCATACTGTTTTCCATAATGGTTGAACTAGTTTACAATCCCACCAACAGTGTAAAAGTGTCCCTATTTCTCCACATCCTCTCCAACACCTGTTGTTTCCTGATTTTTTAATGATTGCCCTTCTAACTGGTGTGAGATGGTATCTCACTGTGGTTTTGATTTGCACATTTCTCTGATGGCCAGTGATGATGAGCATTTTTTCATGTGTCTGTTGGCTGTATGAATGTCTTCTTTTGAGAAATGGCTGTTCACATTCTTTGCCCACTTTTTGATGGGGTTGTTTTTTTCTTGTAAATTTGTTTGAGTTCTTTGTAGGTTGTGGATATTAGCCCTTTGTCAGATGAGTAGATTGCAAACATTTTCTCCCATTCTGTAGGTTGCCTGTTCACTCTGATGGTAGTTTCTTTTGCTGTGCAGATGCTCTTTAGTTTAATTAGATCCCATTTGTCAATTTTGGCTTTTGTTGCCGTTGCTTTTGGTGTTTTAGACATGAAGTCCTTGCCCATGCCTATGTCCTGAATGGTATTACCTAGGTTTTCTTCTAGGGTTTTTATGGTATTAGGTCTAACATTTAAGTCTCTAATCCATCTTGAGTTAATTTTCGTATAAGGAGTAAGGAAAGGATCCAGTTTCAGCTTTCTACTATGGCTAGCCAATTTTCACAGCACCATTTATTAAATAGGGAATCCTTTCCCCATTTCTTGTTTTTCTCAGGTTTGTCAAAGATCAGATGGCTGTAGATGTGTGCTATTATTTCTGAGGACTCTGTTCTATTCCATTGGTCTATATCTCTGTTTTGGTACCAGTACCATGCTGTTGTGGTTACTGTAGCCTTGTAGTATAGTTTGAAGTCAGGTAGCGTGATGCCTCCAGCTTTGTTCTTTTGACTTAGGATTGTCTTGGCAATGTGGGCTCTTTTTTGGTTCCATATGAACTTGAAAGCAGTTTTTTCCAATTCTGTGAAGAAACTCATTGGTAGCTTGATGGGGATGGCACTGAATCTATAAATTACCTTGGGCAGTATGGCCATTTTCACAATATTGATTCTTCCTATCCATGAGCATGGTATGCTCTTCCATTTGTTTGTGTCCTCTTTTATTTCACTGAGCAGTGGTTTGTAGTTCTCCTTGAAGAGGTCCTTTACATCCCTTGTAAGTTGGATTCCCAGGTATTTTATTCTCTTTGAAGCAATTGTGAATGCAAGTTCATTCATGATTTGGCTTTCTGTTTGTTAGTGGTGTATAAGAATGCTTGTGATTTTTGCACATTTATTTTGTATCCTGAGACTTTGCTGAAGTTTCTTATCAGCTTAAGGAGATTTTGGGCTGAGACGATGGGGTTTTCTAAATATACAATCATGTCATCTGCAAACAGGGACAATTTGACTTCTTCTTTTCCTAACTGAATACCCTTGATTTCTTTCTCTTGCCTGATTGCCCTAGCCAGAACTTCCAACACTATGTTGAATAGGAGTGGTGAGAGAGGGCATCCCTGTCTTGTGTCAGTTTTCATAGGGAATTTTTCCAGTTTTTGCCCATTCAGTATGATATTGGCTGTGGGTTTGTCATAAATAGCTCTTATTATTTTGAGATATGTTCCATCAATACAGAATTTATTGAGCATTTTTAGCATGAAGGGCTGTTGAATTTTGTCAAAGGTTTCTGCATCTATTGAGATAATCATGTGGTTTTTTTCTTTGGTTCTGTTTATATGCTGGATTACATTTATTGATTTGCGTATGTTGAACCAGCCTTGCATCCCAGGGATGAAGCCCACTTGATCATGGTGGATAAGCTTTTTGATGTGCTGCTGGATCCGGTCTGCCAGTATTTTATTGAGGATTTTTGCATCAATGTTCATCAGGGATATTGGTCTAAAATTTTCTTTTTTTGTTGTGTCTCTGCCAGGCTTTGGTATCAAGATGATGTTGGCCTCATAAAATGAGTTAGGGAGGATTCTGATAAAATATTTTAAACACACACCCAAATATACATCACTCAGCACAGATTCAGCAACTTAAATCTTTGGCTAGGAAAGGATTTAAACAAAAATTTAAAATTTTTACTTCCCGTCCACTGTTTAAAAGAGGGAATTAAATGCTGGTAAAAATATATATATATTCATTAGAACTTCTTAAAACTTACTAAGGCTATCTGACACCTACTATATGGCTTATAATTTTGTGATTTTTTTTTTTTTTTTTTTTTTGAGATGGAGTCTCCCTCTCTGTCACCAGGCTGGAGTGCAGTGGTGTGATCTCAGCTCACTGCAATCTCCACCTCCCGAGTTCAAGCGATTCTCCTGCCTCAGCCTCCTGAGTAGCTGGGATTACAGGCATGCACAATCACGCCTGGCTAAATTTTGTATTTTTAGTAGAGACGGGGTTTCGCCATGTTGGCCAGGATGGTCTCGATCTCTTGACCTCGTGATCTGTCTGCCTCAGCCTCCCAAAGTGCTAGGATTACAGACGTGAGCCACCGCGCCCGGCCTATTTTGTGATTTTCTTCTTTGTCACGTTTATGTGAAACCAGAATATGTGACTCTTCCAACCAATTCTGATGCTTGTCTCCTAACTAAAAATAGTCACCATTCTAAAAAATTTGAATTGGATCCTCCCTAATGCCTACAAATCTACTTTGTGCCAAGACTCAGGAGGAAAAGATGGATGATTAGTATCTACTTTGTACCAATTTCAGAGAGTATAAATTGACTACAAAAAGGAACTTTATAAGTCACCAATTCTGAGTGAATGAGTATAATGTTTCTTTCAATGTACATTCTTACGTTTAATGTAACTGATATGACTTTAGAAGAGATAAGGAAGAGTTTCCCTGGGTTCATTCTAAACCAAAATTCACAAGGTTGACTAAAGCATACATAAGAATAAATCAATCTTCACTGCCAGGCAACAGGAGGGAAAATATTCTAGAAAGAAGAAACCTGTGTACTTGCATCTTGGAGAATATAAAATGTATGAGTTTATGGCTGGCTACAAGAACTTCACAATCATCCACAGCACTCTAGGACTGTAAAATTTAAAAATGTTACAAAAGATATTGAACGGTTCTGTTCATCTAATATTCTTCTGGTAGTCTATATTCTCCCATAATAAATTTTTCAAAAAGATTCATTGTTTAATTATAGCATTAATGGAAAGAGAAAACTTAGGACATCGATGACATGAACCAAGCAAAATCTCCTGTGTTTAGATCTATTGTTTTCAAAAAAAAACCTCGTTCATAGTTTTCTTAAACACCTACCTCTTGTAGAACTGGGATAACAGGTGGCTTTCTCTGCTGCAGAAAGTACAGCACCATAAGGATATATGCATATGAAGATAAACTTCCCCTGGAAGCATCCCCAATGTCACATCGCTAAAAAACAACATGATTGAAAACAAAACTTCAGAGTCTTACTCCATGCAGAATTATATTAAACATTCTGCCACATCATTTTTTTAACCCATAGAACTGGGTTAAACTGGATTAAAAACAAGCTGCACCGTCTATAATCCCAATACTCTGGGAGGTTGAGGCGAAAGAAAAGCTTGAACCCAGGAGGTCAAGACCAGCCTGGGTAACACAGTGAGACCCCATCTGTACAAACAAACAAAAAACTACTACACATGATGTGGGGAAATAGGTACTCTCACACACTGCAGCTGAGAGTATAAATTAATACAAACACTATGAAGAATATCTGACAATATCACAATTACAAAAGCACATTTTCTTTGAACCAGTAATCCTGTTCTAAGAATGTACCCTACAAACATGCCAAAAAATATGTGAAATGACTAAGAAGGTTTTTTAAATTGCAGCTCTATTGTAATAGCAAAAAATCAGAAATAATTTTAGGTTCATCAGTAAAGCACAGGTTTAAAATAACTAAGGACTATTTGCATAATGGAATGGCATCCAGCCATTAGAAAAGAACAAAGTCCCTGATGGTCTAGTGGTTAGGAAAAACATCTTTTTTTAATAAATAAAAAATAAACAAAAAAGAACAAGGAAGCCAGACAAAGATGACAGGCTCATGCCTGTCATGCCTGTCATCTCAGCACTTCGAAAGGCCAAGGAGGGTGGATTGCTTGAGCCCAAGAGTTCAAGACCAGTCAGGGCAACATGGCGAAACCCCATCTCTACAAGATATACAAAAAATAGTTGGGCGTGGTGGCACACACCTGTAGTCCCAGCTACTCAACAGGCTGAGGTGGGAGGATCAATTGAGCCCAGGAGGTCAAGGTTGCAGTGAGCCGTAATCATATCACTTTACTCCAGCCTGGGCAACAGAGTAGGATCCTGTCTCAAAAATAAAAATAAAGGCTGGGCACATGGCTCACGCCTCTAATCACAGCACTTTGGGAGGCTGAGGCGGGTGGATCACCTGAGGTTAGGAGTTCTAGACCAGTCTGGCCAACATGGCAAAACTCTGTCTCTGATAAAAACGCAAAAATTAGCCAGGCGTGGTAGCAGGCACCTGTAATCCCAGCTACTCCGGAGGCTGAGGCAGGGAGAACTGCTTGAACCCAGGAGTGGGAGGCTGCAGTGAGCCGAGATTGTGCCACTGCACTCCAGCCTAAGCGACAGAGCAAGATCCCATCTCAAAAAAAACATAAAATTAAAATAAAAATTAAAAAAAATAGGGGAGGAGGACGAGAAGGGGGAGAAGGGAGGAACCCTGAAACAATCTTCAGACTTTTTCCCTTGAGCAAGGATTTAGCTTACATCCATATTTAAAGGGGAAAGGGGTGATTTCATTAACAGAATTCTATGTAGTTAAAACAAAACTGTCATGTTAGAGTTACCTTGTTAGGCGAATCTAGAAAAGTAGGCATATCAAGTCTTGTATATAATATGTGCCTGAATGCTTTTCTAAGATACATTCTTGTCTAGAAAGACATGTACAGGAATATCTTTAAAAATATGCTTTCCAGGCCGGGAGCAGTGGCTCAAGCCTGTAATCCCAGCACTTTGGGAGGGCGAGGCGGGTGGATCACGAGGTCAGGAGATCGAGACCATCCTGGCTAACATGGTGAAACCCCGTCTGTACTAAAAATACAAAACTAGCCGGGCGAGGTGGCAGGCGCCTGTAGTCCCAGCTACTCAGAGGCTGAGGCGGGAGAATGGCGTGAACCCGGGAGGCAGAGCTTGCAGTGAGCCGAGATCCTGCCACTGCACTCCAGCATGGGCGACACAGCGAGACTCTGTCTCAAAAAAAAAAAAAAATATGCTTTCTAGTCAGGCACAGTAATCCCAGCACTTTGGGAGGCCAAGGCTGGAGGATCACTTGAGGTCAGGAGTTTGAGACCAGCCTGGCCAACACGGTGAAACCCTATCTCTACTAAAAATACAAAACTTAGCCAGACATGGTGGTGAGTGCCTATAATCCCAGCTACTTGGGAGGCTGAGGAAGGAGAATCGCTTAAACCCAGGAGGCGGAGGTTGCAGTGAGCTAAGATCCCACCACTGCACTCCAGCCTGGGCGAAAGAGCAACAATAACAGCAGCAACAATAACAAGAGCCTTCCTATTAGAAAAAGGAAGTTTTATGAAATGAAAATCTGACCAAGTTTCTCCCCTACTAAAACTCTTCCACTAACACATTAATAAAATTAATCATTTTACTGAGCAGCTACCATAAAGCAGGCACTACAATGAACTAGGGAAACAGAGGTCCCTGTCCTCATCTAGTTTACACATTTAGCAAAAGAACAAGAAAACTAAATTCAATGTCGTAACAAGTGTTATAATAGGAGAAGCAAAAGGTATTATTGGTATTGTTTTGTTTTCTGGGTCATAAAAATTTATCACTAAACTCAAATATAAGATTCCTTAACTCAGAAATTCTTAACTAGGATGATATGCCAACTCCTATGCCTGGGGTTGAAAATCACTGCATTGAGAAATTTTACTGCTGAGAAACTGACTAGTCAGTTGCACATGGGAATAGAGCACATAGAGGAAAAAAATACTGAGAGCCACCCTACTCTGATAGGTATCAATTCAACCTATATAATACTGAAAGTTTCTTTTTTTAAAAGCTCAGACAAACAAAACTGAGACAATATATTTCACAAATCTGATATTAGTATGCTTGACTTTAATTATCATGAGCATTACTACAAAGCAGATCATTAATTTCTTCATAAATACCTTAGCAAACACTTTCATAGTATATCCCAAATACTGCACTCTAGGATCAATAGCTGCATAAGTAGCTAGCATTCTTGTGTTATGTTGAGCCTGAAAAATAATTACATATTTGAAAGCATTTCAAATTTCTTAAACTTAAACTACAAATCAGATTTAAAAATGTAATACACTCCAAATACAGAATATATAAATGTAAAATGTAAAATATCTATTAGTGAGTCAAACAAAAACTGACCTTCAATCTAAAGGAAGTATCAAGATAACTAGTAAAATACTTTTTCCTTACACTGTTCACATTTGAAAGTTTTAAACATAAAGGTATAGTCAGTAATCTGTAAACTTTTACAATGAAAAGTATATACACGGCCCATAAAGATAAACTTACCAATGTATTATATAAACTGATATCGCCTTCTAACCCACTTCGTCTGTGTTCAAATTTTACTATAGGCACTTTGGCAGTAGTTATAGGCAAAATGTTTCTTAAACCTAATTTAAAAAAAAAAAGACTTCAGTAGGTTAAATAATTTTCATATATGCTAAAAAAAATTCTTTTGTTTTAAAGATTTAAAATTCATACCTGGATGTCTCTTAAGAATTTTTGCCAAATTTTCAATTATTTCCTTACAATTTAATTTCTAAAAAACAAACCAAATAAATAAAGGTTTGACTCAATTTCACCTTGTGCAAATTCTACTTTAATCTAGGCATTTAATAGTAGCACTTAAAATTTCCAGCCATAAAGTCCTATAATAACATTGCTACTCCAAGTAAGTGATTCATAGACCTACAGTATCAGCATAATCTGGAAACTTCATAAAAATGCAGAATCTGAGGATCCTCCCCAGTCTACTAAATCATAATCTGCATTTTAACAGAATCTCAAGGTAATTCACATGCAGATTAAAGTTTGAGAAGCACAAAGATCGGAGAAGAATACGGTTTTCAAAAAGTGAATAAACAACTACAAGTGAGTTTGGCGAGGGCAAAACAATATAGTGATAAAGGACATAAGCTCTGAATTGAGACAAACTTCGATTCAAATCTTAAACTAAGTATTGATTAGCTGTGCGACTGACCAGAGGTTTAACCTCTCTGAGCATCACATTACTATTCTATAAAATCAAGACAATCACAAACTCCTGTCCTGCAGAGCTGTTGGGAGGATTACATGAGATTATGTATGTAAAGCACTCAGCAGAATGCCTGGCACAAAATAAGCCTTTAAATCTGTGAGTTAATTATTATTATTATTATGTTGATGTGGAAAAGAAAGATACTCCTATTATCACCAGCACCTATTTCTCCAAGGAAATTCTTACCTCTGTAAATGTAAATGCGTTACTGTTGTAAAAACCAAAGACAGCAGATTTGGTATGGTAATGATAATCATAATACATAATGATTATGGCATTAAAAATTAACTGGAAATAGCTGAAGGGTATAAACATCAATCCCAAGAGTTATAAAGTAACTTCCATTTTTCCAACATGTTCTTTTTAGCTACATGAGAGCAGGAGCCATTGCAGCTAAACCAAAGGATTTCAAAGAAACCATTAGTTACTAATTCACATATGATAAAATTAACAAAGGAGGTAATTTTTCTCTTTATTATTCAAGAATACAATTATGCTAAATCTTAAAAGTTTCAATTATGGCTCATCTGAAAGAAAATGATTTATTATTTTCATTGTTTCAACTTCCCAGTAGGAATGGCACATATTATATATAATATACAAACCCTTAGTGATTAGAAGTTTAATTAATAAATTTTACATAGAAGATTTCTAAACTCTAACCTCTTTCCTGGGTAAAAAAACCATTCCCTATTCCCTCAATTCTTACTCTTCAGAATGAAGAAGGGCAGCCACTTTCCAAGTAGGTGGCTCTAAGCAGAATTTAGTAAAGGAGAACAAATAAAATACTTGCAACTTTTCAGTTTCTTTATAAGACACCAGAAGCAACCTCTTATGGCCAGAAATAAGTCATCACTGCCGTCTTTACTCCGGGTCTAACAATTTCAAAACCACCTTTTGAGAGAATGATTGTAGAAAAGCACACTATTCTGCTGAATTCTTTTATAACGTAACAGAGGCGATACTGACACCACTACAGATGCCAGAAGCTGGGCCTCACCCCAATCTTGCAAGCAGTCCCTCATTTTAAAACATAAATACCAATAGCTAGGCTGGTAAAGGACTGAACATCTGCAAGGATACCCTCCTTTGCTAGTTGCCGTTGAGAAGGCCTGGGACACTTCTTCCCTGTCCAATCAGTCCTTTTCTTCCCTGGAGCTTGGACAATCTCCTTCCCACTATTAAGGCCTGGTATACAAAAAAGGAAAGCGTAAGTACCCACTCTCACTGCTGAAATTGCACTTGGGGAAGGTCTGCTCCTGGCATCTCACGGTGGAACTCAGAAAACTATCAGTTTCAGAAAGCAGTGGTTAGGTTCTACAGTACTATTAGTACTATATTTCAGCTACATTATGGGTTAAAAAAATTACAGAGAGGCAGTGAGATACAACGGAAAGAGCATGAATTCTGGAGTCAGACAGACCTGGGTTACGAATCCCGGCTCCAACAATTACTAGCTGTGTGAACTTGGACAAGTCAGTTTATCTTTCAAAGCCTCAGTTTCCTCATCTGTAAAATGGGGGAAATAATACCTACCTCGAAGGTGGTTGTAAGAATGAAATGAGATAATGTATGTAAAAGTGTATACTGGGAACTCAATAAATGTTAGTTCTCCTCCCCGCCCAAAATGAGTTTCTAAAAGCTATCTTGGCATTTTATTTATTTATTTATTATCTTTTTGAGACCGAGTCTCACTCTGTCGCCAGGCTGGAGTGCAGTGGTGCGACCTCAGCTCACTGCAACCTCTGCCTCCCAGGTTCAAGCGATTCTCCTGCCTCAGCCTCCGAGTAGCTGGGACTACAGGCGTGTGCCACCATGCCCAGCTACTTTTTTTATTTTTCGTAGCGACGGGTTTCACCATGTTGGCCAGGAGTGTCTCGATCTCTTGACCTCATGATCTGCCCGCCTCGGCCTCCCAAAGTGCTGGGATTACAGGCATGAGCTACCGTGCCCAGCCCTTAGCATATCATTTGTAACATTGCTTCTATGGAAAAAATTTTATGTGAGTAGCCAAAAATTACAACTAACTTTTAGAACAAAACCAATTATGAATTAGATGACCACCTGTATTTACTACCTATAGTAATACAAAGACGTCATCTAATGAAAGAGATATGAGAAGACAAAGTATGAAAGATCAATGTTCACTACGAAACTGAAGCATCAGCTTGTCATTGGCTCTGGTGAAAAATTCCAACTTTGTGGTATATTAACTTTGTCCCAAAATTCATTACAAATCACTTGTAACTCTTAGTCACATGGTTTTTGTATCATAAAATTACTGAATCACTTTTAAGGTTTCAATGTCTCCTACATTGAAAATGCTATTGTTTTCATATTTCAAACACTTATTTTGCTAATATATTTATACAAAGAGTGATACCACATTTTTATCACTATCACATACAAAAATAAAAATAGAATCGTCACTGGGAGAAAATAAACTTACATAACGCTTTCCAAACACTCTTACCTCTGCATTTTCATGGCCTTCCAGGGTCATACAAATATCCAGATCACTATCACGAAATCCAAATCCATTCTTAGAAGAGCCAAATAAGCACAATCTTGCCTTTTCTAAGCAAAGGAAAACAAAGTCCAAAGTCTTATTATTAGCAGAGAGGAGGAGTCTTCTATTATCTACTAATGACCTAATACAACATACTCTCGTCGTTTTCTATGATTTAATTACCTATCACTGGAAGAAATACTGAGAAATTCCAAAATACCTTGAGTTCAAGCTTTTGCCCAAGTTCCCATACCCATGTACTCAACTGCTTTTTCCAATTTTCCACAGACATCATAAATTCAACATCTGAACTATCAACTTTACCCCCAATCTATTATTATTTCTATTATCACTGTTCTTAGCAAATAGTACCATCATGCACTCAGTTGCCCACATCAGAAATACAGGTGCAATACTTAGTATCTCTCTCTCTCAATGTCCACATCCAAACGATCATTGAGACTTTTAGCTTTTTCTGACTTACATAATAAATCCATCTGCTTTTATACATTCTCAACATCACTACCAATAGTAAAGATCAATATTTGAGGACTGCCCTCTTAAAAATAAATTAGTTCTTTCAAAGCACAATTCATGTAGGTTTACAAACACCACCTTAGTATATGATTCTCTTCCAAAAATGAGTAATTATAGTCCACTTGATACAAATTATGATAGGGTTACCCTTCAGACTCAGTGTCATCTAATAACAGCCACCATTTCAAATAAGCTGTGGTTTGACAGAGTTGGATTTTTCTTCCTATTACTTTTTTTTTTTTTAAGAGACAGGGTCTTGCTATGTTGCCCAGGCTATAGTGTGCTGGCTATCCTTAACAGGCACAATCATTATACACTACAGCCTCAAACGCCTCGCCTCAAGCAATACTCCCACCTCAATCTCCCAAGTGGCTGGGATAACATATGTGTGCCACTGGGCCTGGCTCTTCCTATTAATTCTAAAGTAGACTACACATTTAGATAGGACATTTATACTTTCAAAACTTCATACCCCCATCCAGTTCTGATGCTCTACTTGAAATTTCAATGATAGCTGAGAAGCAAAAAAGAAACTATACTCATCAGCAAATAAAAATGAGCATGAGTTTTATATAATAGAGACTTAGATTTGGTCAATACTTTATATACTCCTATAATCCCAGTGTTTCAGGAAGCCAAGGTAGGAGGATCATTTGAGGTCAGGAGTTTGAGACCAGCCTGGGCAACATGGTGAGACTTTGTCTTTACAAAAAAATTTTAAAAGAAAAAGAAAAAGAAGGTGGGGTGCAGTGGCTCATGCCTGTAATCCTAGAATTCTGGGAAGCTGAGGTAGGTGGATCACTTGAGTTCAGGAGTTTGAGACCTGCTTGGAAAACATGGTAAGACTCCATCTCTACAAAAAATAATCTGCTGGGTGTGGTGGCGTGTACCTGTGGTCCCAGCTACTCAGGAGACTAAGGTAGGAGGATCGCTTGAGCCTCAGAGGTCAAGGCTGAACCCTGATGACATGATCGCACAACTGCAGTTGAGCCCAGGTGACAGAGCAATATCCTATTTCATATATATATATATATGTATGTATGTATTCTTTTTTTTTTTTTTTTTTGAGACGGAGTTTCGCTCTTGTCGCCCAGGCTGGAGTGCAAAGGCATGATCTTGGCTCACTGCAACCTCTGCCTCCCAGATTCAAGTGATTCTCCTCCCTCAGCGGAGTAGCTGGGACTACAGGCATGTGCCACCACACCCAGCAAATTTTTGTGTTTTTAGTAGAGATGGGTTTCACCACATTGGCCAGGCTTGTTTGAAACTCCTGACCTCAGGTGATCCACCTGCCTCAGCCTCCCAAAGTGCTGGGATTATAGGCGTAAGCCACTGCACCTGGCCAAAAAAATTTTTTTTAATAAAAAGTAAATTAGCCAAGCACGGTGGCACACACCTGTAGTCCTAACGACTTGGGAGGCTAAGGCAGGAGGATTGCTTGAGCCCGGCAGTTTGAGGCTGCAGTGAGCTATGATCATGCCACTGCACTCCAGTCTGGACAACAGAGTGAGACCCTGTCTCTAAAAAACAATAATGATAATATAATTTTTTAATTAAAAAATACTTTGTTTTCAAATACTTTTAAATGTAATATATAGCACATAACAGGTCATCTTGTAAAAGTACAAATTCATTCTGATTGTAAGTCAACGTTTATCCTTTTCTAAAATATTTAGTCACAAAAATCTTGATTCTTCATCCCCATGCCCAAAACTTACTCTTCCTGCTCTCTCTGCCTCTGTTATATAGGACCACCCACTGTTACTGTTATAGCAAAAACCTTGAAACCATCCTTGATTTCTTTCTCTCATGCCTCACATTTTCCATCAGCAAATCCTGTTGGTTCTACCATCAAAATATATCCCAAATCTGACCACTTCTCGTCTACTCTGGCCTCACACAGCACCCTCCTAAATGTTCTACTTGCTTCTAGCCTTATAGCCCAGCAACCCATTTGCTCAGATCATGTCATTAATTAACTAAAAATCCTCTAAAAGATTCTCATCAGGTACTCAAAATAAAATCCAAAGTCTTTCTACCAACCTCCATAAGGCACTAATGACTTAATTCCTAAACCACCTCTTTGACCTCTTCTATACATTACAATCTACCTCTAGTACTCCACTCCAGCCACACTTACTTCCTGGCTACTCCTCAAATATGCTAGACATAATCTAGTCTTGTTCCATCAACAATGTTTTCTCCTTGGATATTTATATAACTTGCTCCTTCACATTATTCAGGATTCTGCTCAAATGCTACCTTATGAGAGAGGCCTATCATAACACCCCATCACTTCTTTCATCTCCCACACATTTAACAGCATGTATTATTTGCTGATATAATATTATATATTTATTAGTCAATTGTTTTTCTCCCCATTTGAAACATAAGTTTCATGAGGTTTCATCTCTTTCATTAGAATTGTATTCCCAGCAACTAGAATAGTACTTAACACATAACATTCAATAAATATTTTTAAATAATTGAAACTCAAGACATGACTACAGCAAAAACGCAATACATTTTTTAACCTATGACATACCATCATATTCTTTTTGAATAAACTTTTCCAAGCCAATTAAAATTTGCTCCCTGTTGTGTTGTTCAGAACAAGGTGGTGATAACTCATCTGGGTTTACAAAAAGAAGAAAAAAGGAAAAAGAAAAGTAAGGAAAACGGAATCTGAAAACATGTTCAAGTTTTTACCCTAAAAATTTTACTTACAGTTTGTTCATTATTTGTTGACTTCTCTGACTTTAAAACCAGAAATGTTACTGGGGAAGGGTCTGGGAGATAGAAGGAAAAAAACTGTTTTTCTGTTTTAGCAACCCAAGGGAAGAAATGAAACAGAAAAATAATTTTTAAGATATATATATATATATGAACATTTCACATGATCATTTTCCGTATATCTACAAACCTATTTACTTCTGCACTCTCCCCCATATCCATGCTTATTTTCCCATCTGTTAAGATCTGTATTCATATTGCTATACTAGGCATCTGGCCCATTCAAATTTAACAGTTCCCTCAAATGCCTGGTCAAAATTTCTATCTTCCCTATAAACTGTTCTGCCTAACCACAGCCTTCAATGATCTCTCCTTAGTTTCACTTCTTTAGTTCTTCAAACTGTGTGCCACAGTCTAGTACCTGATTTATTTTGTCCTTTTGGTTTTCTAGTTATTTCATTTATATTCATCTTATTTTTCCAAGTAAGTCCATATATTTCTTAAGAACAAAGTCTTTTTTTCCCTATCTCTTCCAGACTTATCCCCAGAAGTTAATACAGTAACAGGAACAAAGCAGTAATTTATTAAGAATTTGTTATAATGAATAAAACTAATATTCAGCTTTTTAAAAATAAATGCAGTTATCAGTGCTTACAGAAGAAGGGGAGTTAAATAAATGAAATTCATGTAATTTGTTAATTTGTTTTTAGGGCAGTGAAACTATTCTGTATGACACTCTAATGGTGGATACATGACACAGTGCACTTGTCAAAACCCACAGAATTTTGCAGCACAAAGAGTTAGCCTTAATGTATGCAATTAAAAAAAAAATCAACTAGGAGGTTGGGATCTCAGGATGTAATGTAGACTGTGACAAAATAATCTAACTGTATTATAAATGTATGAAACAACTTCACATGAGGGAGTGGGGGGAAAGGTGCTGACCTAAGTAAATTTGAAAATGAGTGGAATGAGTAAGACTAAGAAATGATACATAAGCACTGTACTCTAACTAATAAAGTTGTTTCCCACAGGGGTATTGATTAACAGTTCTGATACTGCTATATATATGTACTAAAATGGAACAACTTAAAAAATGAATAATAGATGCTAGGAAACAGGTTTCTCACTGCTGGAGTGGGAGTTTACGTATACGTGTGGCTAAAACGAGCCATGTGGTAATGGGTTAGAGTTGGATATACCATTACTAAATCATGTTTGGTTTAATACAGATAAGCTGGCTACACATAGGCTGTGCGTGGTGGCTCACGCCTGTAATCCCAGCACTTTGGGAGGCCGAGGAAGATGGACCACGAGGTCAGGAGATCAAAACCATCCTGTCTAACACAGTGAAACTCCATCTCTACTAAAAATACAAAAAATTAGCCGGGCGTGATGGCAGATGCCTGTAGTACCAGCTACTCGGGAGGCTGAGGCAGGAGAATGGTGTGAACCCGGGAGGCAGAGTTTGCAGTGAGCTGATATCGCGCCACTGCACTCCAGCCTGGGCGATAGGGTGAGACTCTGTCTCAAATAAAAAAGATGGCTACATATAGAAATATTTATAGTAAGTTTATATACATAGGTTAGTATACACGCACACATTTTCTTGCTCTGAGATGGCCTTGAAGCAACAACAGCCCAGTAACAGCAAGCACACCTAGTGTTTAGGTCTTAGTTTCTAATATCATTCTCCAATAAAAGGAATCACTGCTCCTTGGACAAATGCCTAATTCTAGGAGTGGGGCACAAAATATACACGAAGTGCCAGGAGCATCTTATAGTGCCAGAAAATATGAAAGTGTTAAAACCCAAACAAACAAAAAAACCACACACTGATGGATATATATAAATGGGACCAGGAAGACAAGTAAAACAGCTTCCAATGGCCAAAGCTGGAATAATCTGAACAAAAGAAAATTATATTCCATTATAACCCAAAGTATCAAATATCTATGAGCCCACATTGAGATAAATGACTAAATAAGTAAAAATAAATGTAAACTGTATCTTAATAAAGCTGCTAAAAAAACATGTGCCATGACCCAGCCATTCTAAGTATTTAGCCAAGATAAATGAAAGCGTATGTACATACTCAGACCCACAGAGCCAAAATTTTGAAATGAGACAAATATTTATCAACAGGTGAATGGATAAACAAGTTGTGGTATAGCCATACAATGGAACACTACTCAGATACAAGAAGAAATTAACCACTGATACACAACATAAATGAACTTCAAAGTAATTATACTGAGTGAAAAAAGCCAGACAAAAAAAGAAAACATTCTGTATAATTCCACTTATACAGAACTCTAGAAAATGCAAACTATCTATAGTGACAAAAGCAGAAAAGTAGTTGCCTGGTGGGAAGTGGAAATGGGGAAGAAGGGAGAGATTACAATGAAGCCCTAAATGTTATAACCAGAAATTTTATCTTACCTGGACACAGGAAGTAATTCATAAATGTCTGCTGAGTAAAGGTGACTCCCAGGTACTCTGTAAACGTTTGCTGAATAAAGGCATGCCAGGCTTTCCCAAAAATATCTTTATAGCCTTATCTCTCTCTATTGCCTTTCTTATACCCTACCAAATCAAAGGCAATTATTCCCCCAAACAAATTATGCACTTTATGCTTTTTTTTTTTTTTTTTTTTAAGATGGAGTCTCACTCTGTTGCCCAGGCTGGAGTACAGTGACACAATCTTGGCTCACCACAACCTCCGCCTCCCAGGTTCAAGTGATTCTCCTACCTCAGATTCCCGAGTAACTGGGACTACAGGCACCCGCCACCATGCCTAGCTAATTTTTATATTTTTAGTAGAGACAGGGTTTCAACATGTTGGCCAGGCTGGTCTCGAACTCCTGATCTCATGATCCACCTGCCTCGGCTTCCCAAAGTGCTAGGATTACAGGCGTGGGCCTCTATGCCCAGTCACTCTATGCTTTCATGAATAATCTTTGACGTTTAAAAATGCAACTCAATCCATCTCAAATACCGCATCATTAATCCTGATTCCTCTAATCCACCCCAGAAAAAATTGTGTTTACACTGCATTTCGTTTACCACTATTATAGCACATAATACATTCTATTTCCAATTATGGCAATTTACATAAATGCCATATTAATCCATCTAGAGCAGTCTTATCCAAGAATGTTGCAATGATGAAAATGTTCTCTATCAATGCTATCCAGTGCAGCAGCCACTAGCCACATGTAGCTACTGAGTACTTGAGATATGTCTAGTATAAAACTGAAGAACTTGGTTTTAATTTAATTTTAATTGATTTAAATTTAAAAGCCACATAGGCTAGAAGCTACCGTGTTAGACAGTTCACATCCATATTCTAAGTTCCTTAAAAGCAATATATATGGACTCTCAATTCCCCTTGGCATTTACCATGATGCCCTGCACATAGTAATCATTTAGTAAATATGTGTGCTTGGGTATCTATTCAAAAACCTCCAGCAAAACAAAATGTAAACAAACTTTTTAAATCAGAAAATTAATATTTAATATCTGAGAAGGAAGAAGGATCTAGTCCCAATAGTCGTAGTAATGAAAGACTTACCAAAACATCTTTTACATACTAAATCGAGTATTTCCCGAAATCGGTTTGTCATTGGTGGTAGAGGTTTTAGATCAATTTTCCTAAAATCCTCTGGGCAATCATTCTTTGAATGGCCATCTTTTTTGCAGATGCTGCATACTATCGTTGGTGGCTACACAACGATAAAAAGAAATCTAATTTAATAAACTTTTGAGGGACTTCTCACTTATAAAGTAAATTCAAAAAGAATCTTTTATGTAACTCAGTTTTGATAACCTGTGCTTCCAGGAGGTAATTTTTTTTAAAAAATGTTGTTAAAACGCAGTATTAGCTACAAAAAACTTTTTTGAGTCAAGCACTTTTTCTTCCCCAGTAAAATTATATCAAGGATTAAATTTACCTGAAAATGAAAGATACAGAAAATGCCAGGAGATGCAGAAGGTATGAGTTCATTCAAACAGCTCCCAAAGGAAAATATATGCATTATATTTTAAACTTACTGAGATCTAACAAAACAGATTATAAAGAAATTTTAAGGTGCACCTTTCATTTCACTCCATTTTCTATTTTCTGAATCAATCACAGAACCCCCACTTAGTTGGTTCAATTTATTACATTAGTTGCTCAAGAGACCAAACCACAGACTGAACACTAAAAATAAATTAGCTTCATACGAAGAGTAACTTATTCAACAGCCACACAAAATGAACTTCAAACCCTCATAACCATTTTAAATGGATTTCAGTGGACACCAAACAAGTGGTTAAAACACAAAAATTTATGCCAACTCGATGAAACAAACACATATGTTTAAGAAACACCAATACTCTTTTCTTTATTGTAATATGCCTATATCCTAAAGTGTCCTTCTCCAGTGTTAGCCTGTACATAAATTCTGATACAAATTATATAAGGAAATCTCCTTTTGCAAGAATGACGCACTGTGTGCTAATTAACAGTACTACAAGAATCTCTACCAGCTTTTCAAGGTTTTTTCTTTAAAAAATGACATATTTAGGCAGGAAACTCTTTAAATAGTAAAAATGAAAACTGGAGAAACAGTACTTACCCTAAGTTTCCAGGAAAAAAAGTATAAAGGATAAGACATGTAAACTGAAGTTATATAATTAAGTTTTCTAAAAACCTGCAATTTATTTGATGCTTTCAACAGTCCATGTGCCCTAAATACTGCAACCGAGATAAAATGCAACAGATGTATATTTATATAGAATGAAGAAATACTACTTATCAGGAGGGGGAAATGGGGAGGTGCTGGTCAAAGGGTACAAAGTTTCATTTATGCAAAATAAATAAGTTCTGGAGATCTGCACAAAGTAGGGCCTAAGATTAATAATATGTATTATATTCTTAAATTTGCTAATAAGGTATCTCTTAAGTTCTCTAACTACAAAAGGAAAAGAAGAGGAGGGTACTTCTGGAGCTGATGGATGGAGAGGTTTTCTGTGGCACTGACAGTGATAATAATATATATATACTTAAGTTCAAACACATCCAGTTGTAGACATTAAATATATATAGCTTTTTAAATGCTAGTCATACCTTAAAAAAGCAGATTTTTAAAAAATAGGCAATACAATTTAATAATTAGGTTAAACATCTTCAAGCTTGTCAATAATTACTGATAAAACAATAGGCCTGGATAAGGCTAGATGACTTTCCTTTTTTTTTTTTAATATTCTACTTGGCTTATGTATGATCTGTATAATCATTTTTTCACATGGATAATGATAATGATATTTCAATTCTGTGCAATGCACTGGAAGTAATGTGACTCGGTTAAAACTTTGTTTTATTTGCAAAGCAGTTATCGCTTACTTCCTGTTCAATAGGTTTTTTCCTATGATTTTAAATGATTTCCTTTATGAGTTAAAGTTCAGACTATCTGGCCAGCTGGAGTAGCTAACATCTATAATCCCAGCACTTTGGGAGGCCAAGGCAGGCGGACCGCTTTAGCTCACGAGTTCAAGAATAGCCTGGGCAATATGGCGAAACCCCGTCTCTACAAAAAAATACAAAAATTAGCCAGACATGGTGGTGTGTGCCTGTAGTCCCAGCTACTCAGGAGGCTGAGGTGGAAGAATGGCTTGAGCCCGGGAGGTGGACTGCACCACTGCATTTCAGCCTGGGCGACAGAGCCAGACCTTGTCTCAAAATAATAATAAGTTCATACTATCTTACTTCAAAAGTAGAAAAGTTTGGATTTCTGTAATTCATACAGGATAAGCTGAAATCCAGAGGCTCAGTAGCAGAAACAGAAACTGGATTCTTCATCTTTCTGACTACTAATCTTAGTTTCCCTCAACTACCATTAGTATGCCTATATTTCCCCCCTCAATCTCCCCAGCACTTTGGGAGGCCGAGACGGGCGGATCACGAGGTCAGGAGATCGAGACCATCCCTGGCGAACACGGTGAAACCCCGTCTCTACTAAAAAATACAAAAAACTAGCCGGGCAAGGTGGCGGGCACCTGTAGTACCAGCTACTCAGGAGGCTGAGGCAGGAGAATGACGTAAACCTGGGAGGCGGAGCTTGCAGTGAGCTGAGATCCGGCCACTGCACTCCAGCCTGGGCGACAGAGCGACACTCCGTTTCAAAAAAATATATATATATCTTTAAAGTAGAATACTTTTAGAATTTACAAACCTTGTATTTTTTGGGGAAGAAAAATTTTATGTATAAAAATTAGCTTGAATGTGGCTTTTGTTATGAAAAAAAGAAAAAAATACAAAATAAGCAACATTTAAAATGCATGCTGTCTTTGCTAAGATTTTCATGAAATATCAGATGAATCCTTTCATATATGAGAAAGTAAAGGAAACCAACTGGTAATACAATGCTGAAACCTTTTGAGGCTTTATAGACATCATTTAAAGGCAACTACATGAAAAACACAAAAGGTAAAATACATACCAAAGTATCATTCCAAAACAACAGTCACCACTATATAAGCTATTTTTACATTTCTAATTCTAAAAAATATACATAGTCACACAACCACCACAAAATCTTATAGATCGTTTACAAACTGTATCCTACCTTGCCAGAGGTTAAAATAAATTTATCAAACACATAATATAATTCCTGGGTGGGGAGGTTATCATCATCATTAAGGTCAGAAGCATCTTCTGTAGCTTTGCAGTTGCAAGAGGTAGCAGATGTGTCGGTGCACACACTCTGATGTGAACTCTCCGTTTCTAAATTTGACCTGCAGTCTGTTCCAGTAGATTTATCTGGGTCAGGCGACTTAGGCAAATCAATGCAATTACACTGGCTGAGCTCTTTTTTTAAACAAGTTTCTGAAGGCGCTAAATCATCTTGTTTCTTAACTAATTTTGGCTCCAATTCACTGCTATTGCTGGTAGAAAGAGATGAAGAGTCCTGTCCATGGTCAGCAAAATCTAGTTCATTTACCAACAAATTGTTGTCAATAATACATCTCTGTGATGTACATTCCAATTCATCATATTTAACAGGTTGTTCTCTTTCTGCATTTATTTTTTCTGTGGTTTCCCCAAGCAGAATACAACCGTTATTTGCCATATTGTTAGACTTGACTGGTTTCTTATTGCTTATTTTCCCCTTCTCTCTTTTCTTGAAGTCCACTGTAGACTTACTTCCACTCTTTGTCTGAGGACAGGCAAAATATCGATAAGCTGCCCTAAATCTCTCCACAACATATTCGTAAACCAGCTGGCTATTTAAGCTCCGTGCAACATTCCTCTTGACTGAAAATGGATCTAGCAAAAGAGAAAATGGTCAATAGCTAAGTCTCTACTTCCAAACTACATTTCCAAGCTCATACAAGTAGATCTTAACTGATACACTGTCAGGAGAATACATTTTCCCAAGGGGTTTTTTCTAAGCTAGAGTCCCAATGAAAGTTCCTGAAAATGGGAGGAAATACAATTGCAACATTTTTTTTCTTCCTTTCTCTCATAAAGTAAAAAGCTAAAAGGAAAAATAAACAAGACTAATAATAAGCTAACTAATAACGGGATGGCTGAGAAGGCCAACTCAGTAATTAGTTTCAATGATGAAACTGTGGAAAAAGGAGTTATGCTGAAATACCTCCCTCTACCCTGTCACTGAATAAAAATTTTCAAGCTTCAGGACCCATCAGTGATTTTTATCTTGCTATAGTATTGTATTTTTTTCTTTTCTTTTAAGATGGAGTCTTGCTCTATCCCCCAAGCTGGAGTACAGTGCTATGATCTCAGCTCACTGCAACCTCTGCCTCCCAGGTTAAAGCAATTCTCCTGACTCAGCCTCCCGAGTAGCTAGGACTACAGGCATATGCCACCACGCCCAGCTAATTCTTGTACTTTTAGTAGAGATGGAGTTTCACCATGTTGGCCAGGCTGGTCTTGAACTCCTGATCTCAGGTGATCTGCCTGCTTCAGCCTCCCAAAGTGCTGGGATTACAGGCGTGAGCCACTGAGCCCGGCTCACAGTGTTCTTTAATATAATATAGTTATATGCTCTTTGCAGTTTAAACAAGTAAAACAAACCTAACACTCTCAAGGCTTCAACTTGAAAAAAAAACTGATTTTAAGATTTAACTTTAGTGAGATCAAAAGTAAAAGAAAGTAGTAGGAAGAAAGAGCAAAAAAGCAACAGACCTAAAAAAGTAAAATTTAAACCAATATGTAAACTTTGGTCCAGTCAAAAATAATTACCCTGCAAAGTCTTGAAACAACTGCATCCTTATTATTAATAACATGACAGATTTCTGAATATATCTGTAAGTCTTAAATATAGAAAAGCCCCAGGAAAAAAGAAGAGTGCACCAAAAAGACAATACATATGCTCTCCACTACTGAAGATCTTTTGGTATTAAGAGGCCAGGCTTCAAACTGTTAAAGTTGAGGCATCTGTTACGTTCTACTGCTATCTAAATCCATAGGCTTTAAAAAGATTTTTCTAGTTTCTTCCTAACTTCCCAAAGAAAATGAAAAAGGGGGGAAAATAAAGAAAAAAAACAGAGATAAATTATGGCTAGAAGGCTTCAGAGCTCATTTATTTACTATATATAAGAGTATAAGATGTGTATAAATGTTTGCACGTATATTTCAGAATATTTCTGGGTTGAACTCACAGTAGAGAAGGCCAGCAGGAATGAGGGAATGGAATAATGTGTAGGCTGAACAGACTAAAATGGACATAAATTCAATTTCTTATCTACAAAAGGTAAGTGAAATGCTGTGAAATTTAATTTTTGATTAAGAATTGAGGAGCCACTCTATAGTTTTCTGTATCTCCAAAGATCTTAATGGTCTTGGGATCTGATATGAAACTTTGGCAACATCAATTTTTATTTTTATCCTTTAGCGAAGCCACATTTATTAGATGAGGTACTTTAGAAGGCAATGAAAACTTTCTCATAATCTTATGACACAAATTCATTCAAAAACATCTTATAGTGTTCCTAACTTATATTTTTCTGTATTTCTGCAAGTTTGCACAATTAAAAAATAAAGTTTTCAAAATTAAAAAAAATGCTAATTACTGACCTTAACCATATACAGCAGAAACCTTTAAATAAATACTAATTCTATAAAACTGTAACAGACTTGACAAAGAATCTAAATAAATAATGGAGGCCACGCACAGTGGCTCATGCCTATAATCCTAGCACTTTGGGAAGCCAATGCAGGAGGATCACTTGGGGCCAAGAGTTCCAGACTAGCCTGGGCAACACAGTGAGACCCCCATCTCCACAAAAAATAAAAAAATTAGCGGGGCATGGTAGCACAAGCCTATAGTCCTAGCTACTCAGAAGGCTGAGGATCCCTTGAGCCCAGGAGTTTGAGGTTGCAGTAAGCCATGATCCTATCACTGCACTCCTGCCTGGGCAACAGGGCAAGACCCTGTCTCTAAAAAAATTAAAAATAAAGAATGACAATCTAGTGACATATACATAATGCTACAAAGCCAAAGGTTTATTTATTAACACTGAATTAGATAATGAGTAGCACATAAAAAGTATTCTCCAAGTGAAATACAACATATCATCTTACCTTCAATGGCTATTCGCCTTTTAGGCCAGTTTTTATTTTCTCTTGTTAAAATATCTCGTATCCGTACACATATGACATATTCCTCCAAAGCAAAATCCAGTGTGTAAAATTTCAGCAGCTCTAACCATAACTGTCCCAAGGATACCCGATTTGGTGTTTCCAATGTTAAAGGAGACTGGAAAAGAAAAAATACTTTTCATTTAAGCTTAACAAAACTATAAAATCAACAAATTTTCAGTTAAAGAAGACCTTGGAGATCACGTTTTCAAAAACTAAGGCATGAAGGAATAATTTGCCAAAAAGCAGTCAGTTTGAAGCAAAGCTGGGAACAAAGTCCCAGTTTACTGACTCCTAGAAATTCTGCATTCTTTCCACTGAACCAGTGATTCTCAACCTTGGCTGCACATTAGAATCATATGGGGAGCAGTAAAATACACTAATACCTGAATTCTGCACCACCTCCACCTTCTACACCCCTCCCAAGATTCTGATTTAACTGACTAGGCTATCAGCCTAGGCAATGGCATTTTTAAAGCTCCCTAAAGTAATTTTCATGTGCAGCCAAAGCTGCAAACCACTGCATAACTACTACAACTCCTTTTTCCAATAATTACTTTTAAAATATAAGTAAACGCCCCGGCTTTCAAAAAAACTAATTCCTTCATTCAGCAAACATTTCTTTAGAACTTCCTATGTCCCTGACATTGGTGGGAACGTCATAAAATAATGAAAGCTCACACTTATACATAAGGTTTACCATGTACCATTCACTCTTCTAAAAGCTGCACATATGTTAACAATTAATTCTAACTATTCCATGAAATGGATACTATAGGGCAAGGATTTGACTCAAGACCGCCTGGCTACTGGGTCCGTGCGGTGAATCACTATACTATACTGCCACTTAAATAAGGTCCTACTTCAGAGACTATTATGAGGGGGAGAGACAATTTAACAATTATATAGTAAAGGCTACATGCTAAGATGGGCCTCTAAATCAGGGGAATCATAACAGAAGAGGTAACACCTGAATTCCAAAGAATTAGTTAGATGAAACCTGGCTAAAAGCAACCACTAGGCAGCATAAACACATGAAATAATCATTCTCACATTCAATTCTACAACTATTCATTGAGTGCCTACTATGTGCAAGGCAGTGTTCTAGGCACTTGGGATATGTCTTTGGGGGACAAAACCCAAAGATTCTTGCCTTCATGGAGCTCACTTTCTATGGAAAGACAACAAACATATTTAATAAGTAAATTACATAGTAACTTAAAAGACCTTAAGTACTACAGAAAAAAGAGAGTTGAGTATGCTAAAAAGGATGGGAGTGTGGAAGCAGGAGAAGGTTACAGTGTTTAATAGAGTAGTCAGGATAAGATTTATTGAGAAGGTATGTTTTAAGAAGACGGAAAAGTGCTAAAGGAATCGGAAACAGGGCAAACAAACAAACAACGAGACCAATTTTAAAAAGAAAACCAAGATAGAGTGACAAGAAGAGTAAAAGAGGAAAGCAAAGAGCCAGGAAGGGCTGTTTGGCTTGTTATCTAAACAACTCGAGTTGTTCCTCATTTGAGTGTGGGGAGAGGGAAGGGCATGATCTGACTTAAGTTTTAGAAGAACTGTTCTGATTGTTAAGAACAGACTATAAGAGGAAAGGGTAGACACATGGAAACCTGTTAGGAGGCTATAGTAGTATCCCAGGCCAGAGATGATGGTGGCTAGGACCAGGATGGTAACAGTGGAGGTAGTGAGAGGTAATCACATTCTGGATATATATTGAAGTAGAGATGACAGGATTTCCTGACAGACTTGATATGGGGTATGAAAGAGGAGTAAAGGATGACTCCAAGGTTAACTGAAAGGAATATCCTTTTTGGTTAATTGAGCAACTGAAAGGATGCAGTGCAAACAATTAAGATGAAAAACCTAAGTGTGAAGCAAGTTTGAGGGGAGGATCAGGAATTCAGCTTAGACACATTAACTTTAAGACATCTATTAGACATCTAAGTAGAGACAGTAAATGGGCAGTTGGTTATACAATTATGGCAGTCAGGAGAGAGGTCTGGCTGGAGATTTGAATTTGAGAGTGATCATCATACAGATAGTACTTAAAATCCACAGGATTAGCTGGGATTACCAAGGGAATGTACATACACAAGAAAAAAGGGATCATGAACTACAGCACTTCAACTTTAAGAGATTACAGAGGAAAAAAGAAACCAGCAAAGAGAGAAGGAATAACCAGCCACAGGTCTGGTGTCCTGAAAGTCAAGTGAATAAAATTTTCAGAGAGGGAAGTAATTAACTGGCAAATGTTGCTAATAAATCAAAAACGACAGAAACTGAGAAATGACCACTGGATTTAGTAATGTGGAGGTTACTGACACTGATGATACAAGTTTTGGCAAACTGATGGGGTGACATCAAAGCCTGATTAGTGTGAGTTAAGGGGAAACAGAGAAATCAAAAATAGTAAATACAGACATTTCTTAAGAAGTTTTACTGCAAAAGGGAGCAAAGGAATAGCTGGGAGGGGAAGTGCTGTCAGATTTTTCCTACAGTGGGAGAAATAAGAGCATGTTTGATTTTGTTTATGAGGGCATAATTGCTAGAGTGACATTCTGGAAAAGACAAGAAAGGATGAGACTGAATAGACAAGTGAAGAAAATGACTTTAGATAAGAACATGGCAAGTTCCCAAAGAAGTAATAAGCCAGCACTGGCTGACAGTATTAGTGGTTTGAGGAGAGAGTGTACAGTAGTCCAGGAAAGTGGAAGAGTTGAATACAACAGGCAAGTATATCAGGAAACTACAAAAAATTCAGTATAGCTAGAGCAATGGTTTCAGAAATGTTCAGATTTCTGTCATAATGCCATCTGTCCACTTAGAAGACTACAAGCTTCTAGAGGACATAGTCCATGTATCTTTGGTTCTCTAGCACTCAAGATAATGGCCGGCACATAGTAGGTCCTTAATAAATGAATGCTGAATGATCAAATAAGCAGAGCTACCCCCTCCTAGAGCACAGGGGCTTTATTTCTCCACCCAATCTGGCAACAAAATTCCCATATGCTGAAGTCTGGTCAAAGCCCAACTCTTAAAGGAAATTTTCCTTGTCTAGATGAAAAATGACAGATTTATCTTGACATGATTCAAACAACACAAGTTTTCCAAAACAAGGTATAAATTAATTAGAGAATCTTGGTACTGGAAAACTAAACCAGATCAACCCCTCACTTTACAGATGAGGAAAATGAGGCCAAGAGGCTTGCTCAAGGTCAATTTACAATTAAAATAGCTTCAATCGAAGGCATCACAAATTCTACAGATAGAAAAGCCAAAAAAAAAAAAAACAAAAAGGCTTACTTTGCCATGTTTTTCCTTCATGGCATTACTTTGGTTGTCTGTTTCTGTCTTCTTGGTATCATCTTTTGGTTGGTCTGCCTTAGCTTTGTTTTCCTCAGCAATTGAGTTTTTCTCAGTTGCACTACTTGAATTACATTCCCACTTCACAAACTTCTCTTCTACTATGCCCTTCAGCTGAAAGTCATCCATTCTTTTTGGGTCAAAGCCTTCAATCTATATAAAAAGGCATTCCAAATTGGTAGTGGAAAAATTATTTAAAAAAAAAAAAAAAAGATGGACAAACAGACAAACCAGAATTCCAGCTTAAAATGTTTGAGCAGAGTTCTCTGCAAGAGCAAACTATATATATATATATGCACATATATATCACAAACTCATGCTTACCCAACTTCCAAGTAAGCAAGGAAGAAGAGGGGGTTTTCTCTGTTGTAGAAAAAACATCACCATTAAAGCAAAACAGTAAGAAGGGATTCCACCATCAGTTTGGGAGTCAATATAGCACAACTGCAAAATGAAGGGGAAAAAAGTACTACCATTTAGCTTTCTTAATTTTCATGATAAAAGTAGCTTATTTTTTCCTACCCTAATCATTGTAAAAAGTTCAAATGACAATGAAAAATGTAAGAAATAACTTGAAATATCATCACTCTAAAATAATAACCATTAAAATGTTGGTGACCATTTTTTCATTCTTTTTTAAATGCATACAAAGACATATTTTTGTTAAAAGGAATAATATTATGTGTAGTTATTTTACTGTGGACACATTTTAAAAATAATTTCTCCTTATCTTGCCTCTACTTCTACTTCAATTAACAACCTTCTATGTCTTCTTCTAGGCCTTTTTCTATCCTCATATACAAATACACATACATTCCTATTTCCTATATAGGTATAGGGAGAAGTTTAAGTTTTTCAACATTATTTTACCAAAAGAGTATATTATAGACATCTCTCTGTATATTACTCTTCTCCCTCAACAATACATCAAGAAAGTCCCTTTAAGTCAGTTAGCACGATCTAACACATTATTTTATTTTTGAGACAGGGTCTCACTCTGTAGCCCAGGGTGGAGTGCAGTGGCATGATCACGACTCACTGCAGCCTCAACCTCCCAGGCTCAAGTGATCCTTCCATGTAGCTGGGACTACAGGCATGCACCACCATGCTCAGCTAATTTTTTTATTTTGTAGACAAATTTTTTTTATTTTGTAGACTATTTGTAGACCAATTTTATTTATGTTGCCCAGGCTGGTCTCGAACCCTTGGACTCAAATGATCTCCCCGTTCAGCCTCCCAAAGTGCTGGGTATTTATAGGCATGAGCCACCATGCCCAGCAAACACATTCTTTTAAATGCTTAAATTATAGTCTATGATATGGATGGTTACACAATAGTTCCCCCATTCAAGAACATTCACATTTTGCTCCCAGTTTTTGCCACTTAAAATAATGCCATAATGTTCATCCTTATACACAGAGTTTCCTAAGTATTGGTGCTTATTTCTATGAGCTGTATTCCTATGAATGTTTGTTAAATTAAAAGATTAGTGATACATTTTAATCCTAAAATATATTGTTAAGAATTGTTTTTCCAAAATCACTACAAAAATTTGTATTTTCCACCAGGAACCTAGGTGTGTTCAAACCTTCAAACACTAGGTATTATCTAGTGCATACACCCCTTCAAACACTAACTATTATCACTTAAAAACTAATTTTCAATAATTTTCAATGGGATGAGAGAAGTGTAATATCTGATACTTTAATTTGCATGTCCTTGACCTTAAAGAGATTATGAAATTTGTACATGTTTACTAACCATCTGAGATTTATTCTTTTCTAAATTGCCTATTAAATATTTTGCCAGTTTTTCTATTTTCATGCAATACATCAATTTAAAAGAGTTTTAATTATGGATAACACTTTATGTCTGATATATGCATTTGAAAGATGTTATTTTTTTCCCAATCTATTTTTCTTTTGATACTATTTATGATATATTTTACCATATAACATTTTTTAATTTTTACTATGCTTTAGTTTAAATATGCTTATTTCAGACACTCAGCCCTCCATATCAATGGGTTCTGCATCTACAGATTCAATCGACTGCAGACTGAAAATATTTTTTAGGCTGGGCACACTGGCTCATGCATATCATCCCAGCACTTTGGGAGGCAGAGCAGGTGGATCACATAAGGTCAGGTGTTCCAGACCAGCCTGGCCAACATAGTGAGACCCTGCCTCTACAAAAAATACAAAAATTAGCCAGGCACAGTGGCAGGCACCTGTAATCTCAGCTACTCAGGAGGCTGAGACAGGAGAATCACTTGAACCCGAGAAGTGGAGGTTGCAGTGAGCTGAGATTGCACCACTACATTCCAGCCTGGGCGAGACCCCATCAAAAAATTTATATATACATTTTTTTCATTAAGTAAAATTATTGATTGATTGATTGCCAGGTGTGGTGATGGACACATATCACCTGCAGCTGATGTAGTCCCAGCTAGCTACTCAAGAGGCAGAGGCAGAAGGATTGCTTGAGTCCAGGAGTTTGAGTTCAGCCCGGACAATATAGCAAGACCTCTGTCTCTAAAAATATATACAATTGAGAAATTTGTTAAAGGCCAGGTGCAAAGGCATTGTCTTTTGAAAAAACAAAATAAAACAAAAATATGCTAGGCACGGTGGCACACACCAGTGGTCCTAGCTACTCAGGAAGTTGAGGTGGAAGGATCCCTTGAGCCCAGGAATTCAAGGTTACAGTGAGCTATGATGGCACCACTGCACTCCGGCCTGGGCAACAGAGTGAGACTCTGTCTCTGAAAAAAATTAAAAATTTAAATTTTAAAAACTAAAAATAGCAATATAATAAAAAATACAAATTAAAAAATATAGTACAACAACTATTTACAGAGCATTTATACTGTATTAGATATTATAAGTAATCTAGTGATGATTTAAAGTATGTTGTAGTCTATGTGAAGGTTAGATACAAATAACACACAATTTGTATAAAGGACTTGAGCATCCTCAAATATTGGTATCCTTGGGAGTCTTGGAACCAAACCCCCCAACATTGGATACTGAGGACAACTATACACCTTCTAGGTATCCTATCACAGTAAAAAGAGCCCCCGCATCCCATTGTTTACATACACATACTCCTACATTTTTTTTCTAAAATTTTTAATTTTAAGTAAAATTTATTTTTGCATTTAGCATGCTGAGTCCAACACTATTTTCTTCTAGTAAGATACACTTGTGAAAGCACTGTTTAATAAAATCTATACACTAGATTATCTGAGCATTCTATTCTGTCCCACAGATCTATTTTTCTATTTCTATGCCAACGGCATACTTCTGATTAAAGCAGTTTTACAGCCACTCTAGCTTTCCTTTTTGCTCCTCCTGAGCTCATCCCCATCTTGGAAGCTTTGGATTAACTGTCCCTTGGAGAGTTTTCCATCAGATTTCCATGTAGCTAGCTATTACCCGTCTGAGCTTAAATATTTCTTCACAGTCTTTTCCTGACAATTCAGAGTAATGTCATTCATTCTATCATTTCATTTTTGTAGCATTAAGCTCTAGCAGATATTATCATTTATCTATTTCTTTACTGTCTGACTCTTCCAGAAGTATATGAGCACTATGAAAGCAGGACTCTGTATGTCCTGTTAGGTGTTCCCAGCTTCTAGAACAGGGTCTGACACACAGAAGGCATTTAATGAATGTTTGCTGAATGGATGGATTTGTTCAGATTTTGCTTTCATCTTTCAATAATATAATTTCTTCTTATATCTTTCTTATTAAATCTCTTCCTTAGTGTTTTATAATTTATGTTGCTGTCATGAAAGTACGTATTTTTCCCCATTTCCATTCTAACAGGTTATTTTCATGGCAGTGAATGGCCATTGACTTTTGTATATTTGTCTTATACTTAGTCATCTTACTAAATTCTCTTATTAATTAATCCTCATAGTTTTTTACTAGGGTTTTCTAGGCATACAATCATATTATTAGCACAGAGAGATAATTTTATCATTTTTCCAATATTTACATTCAATTATTTCATTTTCTTATTGCATTTCCTAAAAATCCCCAAAACAATGTACAACATTAATGGTGAACTTCTCTGCAATATTCTTCATCCTAACATATATGGCTTAAATGACGTTTCTTATTGTTTTGGCTTTGTTTTTTGTGTGTGTTTTTAATAAATGGTTTTCATCATAAACTTCCATTTCTAGTTGACTTAAAAGTTTCTGTTAGGGGGAATATGCCCTTTCAGCATCTAGGACTTTTTTTCTCCATCATGTGTTAATATAATAAATTATGTGAACAGACTTCCTGATATTAAACCATTCTTATAATCTTGAAGTAAATCATGCATGATCATGGCATATTAACCTTTGATACATGGATATAATTCATTTGCTTACATTTCATTAGATTGTAGCATCTATATACGATTGGTCTATACTGGACTGGTTGGATTCATTTTTAAATCATTGTTTTCTTCTGCAGACAATGAAGATTTAGGATAATAATAATATAGAGTAATTATACTGTAGTATAATATCTTGGTACATTTAAGATTACAACTCAAAATAAAAGACAACTAAAAACACTTGTCAAAAAGAGTTTGAAACATTCCACTAGAATAAACTCTCACTTATCCAAAATATTAAGACAAGGGTAAACTGCCTAATGAATAACTCAACTTAACGAAAAATTCCTTTGCAACGATAAAGAACTGTCAATACATTCTGCTAACATTACCAGACATCTCACAGATGAACAAGATTAAGGCAGTTTAAGAGACAGCTCTTAAAACCCAGATATCTCTTTCAGATGTCAAATAGTGCTAAAATGCAATTCTTACATTAACCACAAAAAGTGGCTCTAAGTCAGGTAACTTGACTAATAATGTACTGACGATAAGGCTAAAGAGTTCTGCCACCTAGAGTTAAGCTTTATTTAGAAAACTATTTCCTATTACCAAAATGCAAAGACTATAACTACTTAAGAGACAGCCAGAGAATAATCAACTGCAATCTCATATCACAGTTAAAAGAATAAATTATATACTAGAATTGTTCTGAACCCCCAAATCATGGGAAAATGCGTGCTTAACTAGATAATGTACAATATGGCTTAAAACTTCAAGAAAAACAAAGCTATTTAAAAAATCTTTAGAAGAAAAATATACTAGGAATTATTTCTAAGTTTCTTAAGAAAATGAATACCATGAAAAATCTTTCTTTGCAACTAACACAAATGACAAAAATGAGCCATGTTATTCTGTTGCAAACAGAAAGGAACCACTCTACAACCAGTTTTGTAATAAATGTTTCAGTGTCCATCGACTGGCATATTTAGAATCTATATGGATGAAGTACTAAAACACCATGAGCAACCTTTTCCAAGAGTCACTTTAGGAAACAATATTTATAGGCCACATTTTTTTCCAAAATAAAAAGAACGTATTTGAGTATCATTTATAATCTTCTAATACAGACTGCTTATTTTACTGAATAGAACAATATCTGGGAGAAAACTGACATGACTTTATGACTGCAAAAACAATTAGGGCATAATTTAAAAGTACCAACAAAGAAGTGTATTCCGTCGTCCTTTATATTTCTGTAGAATTTTAGAGCCTGAAGTATATTCTCATGAATTATCTAATAGCATTACCAAAATATTCTCTCCAGGTGAAAAAAATTGAAGCTCAGATAGGAGAAGTACCTTGCTGGAAGACTTAGCAAAGCCTTGGGTGCTGTGGCTCACACCTGAAATCCCAGCACTTTGGGAGGCCAGGGTGGGAGGATCGTTTGAGCCCTGGAGTTGAAGACCAGCCTAGGCAACCAAATGAGACCCCACCTCTACAAAAAAAAATTTAAAAATTAGCCAGGCATGGTGGTACACACCTGTGGTCCCAGCTACCTCAGGAAGCCTGTGGCAGGAGGATCGTTTGAGCCTGTGAGGTTGAGGCTACCGTGAGCCATGATTGCTCACTCCAGCACTAGGTAACAGAGACCCCATCTCAAAAACAAAAAAACTTAGCAAAAAAAAAAAAACTAGATCTGGAATTGATTTACTCCATTTCATAGCACTGATTTCCTATAGTATGCTAGGCATAGAGTGTAAGATAAATGAGAGAAAGTAGTCACCCTCCCTCAACCTATTTTACTGCCTCCACTCACTTCCATGGGTTAAAAATCTTTCTGGCCAGGCACAGAGCCTCACACCCGTAATTCCAGCACCTGGGAGGGCACGGTGGGAGGACCACTTGAGCCCAGAAGTTCGAGGCCAGCATGGGCAACATCATGAGACCCCATCTCTATTTCAAACAAACAAACAAACAAACTCCTTTCTGAAGAAGCTAGGTCATTTATTTGACAAACATTTACTGAGTGCCTCCTATGTGCTGACACAGTAAGATAAGTGGAAGTGGGGATCAGCCGTGAATATATATAAAAACATTAACCTCCCCCCGCTGCCACAGAGTTTACAGTTTCACAGAACAGACTGAAACAAATTTATGTATGGCAGGTGGTAACTAATGTGAGCATAAACTTGAAAAAGTAAGAGTGAAGCATTCTAAATACCTAAGGTAAGAACATTCTAGAGGAGGGAAACAGCAAATACAAAGGCCTTGCTTTGTATAAAGAAGCCCCAACCTTAGGCTTTCTGACTGTTCCACACTCAGCCAGCTGGTGCTGCCCCAAGCATGGGGGCAATTCTCTAAACAGAGTCCAGACAAAAAATTCCAGAGACTTCTCTATTTTTGCTATGAAGTTACCACTCTAACACCATCCCCTTAATCAGTTTTCTTTGTATACGACTGAGAATTTACTTATCACCAGTCTAACAAGTGATGAATACTCTATAGATGGGGCAGGAATATACAAAAAGCTAAAATCTCTCTCTCTAGTCATTTGGACTGATATTGATAATTAATCACTCCTCCCTATCCCCACACCAAAGAAATAAACACAGGTCAACCACAGCCTTTAGATATACAAATTAATTCTAATTTAGGAAACTTAAATAATGAATGCTCAGCAGTTGCCCAATCAGAAATTGGTACATGTTATCAATGATTTAGAGGAAAGAGAAAAGCATTCTTAGAGACTGGGGAAAAAATACGCCAACAAAATAATCTTAACATATATAGATCTTAAAACCTTACAAGTTTAACTTACGGTAAGAGTGAAAACTTGAGCCTCATATGCTGATATGAAAGAGAACATTTCTACAGTACATAAAAGGAGAATAAAGCACGACAATTAAAAATTCTAAAATATATCAATAAGTGTATGTGTCTATAAAAATTTATTTTTTATGTCCATAAATTACAACCTGCCACACCACTTTCTGTCAAGCACAGGAAACTACTTTGTCCCACATGCTATGATTGATGTTACATGCTACAAGAAAAGGCCTAATTTTGAAGATTAAACACATTTCCTTCTAAAAATATAAATAAGTGGTTCTCCTTTCTTTCACTTACCTTAGCCCAGTAGCGAAAGGCTAACACCAAGGGAATAAAGACAGGTTCTATTTTGCCAAGAGCAGTAAGTAAATCAGTAGTGAGACATGCCATATCATTTCCTGCACTCACTCTACAAAGTAAACCACTGTGAATGAGAAAGAAACAAATTTCATTGTATTAATACCCTTAAAAGCAGAATACTTCAAATCCTGTGGCTATTCTTTCTAGTTATCATATTGTAATACAGTACCTTAAAAGCCCTAATAAAAACAAATGTTCTTATAAATTTAGAGCTACCTGAAAACTACATGTCATTCCATTACTAGAGTTCCATACGAATTAAAGAAAGATGTTTTTAACATTCATTTGTACTTCAGAAATAAATTTCAACCAAACTTAGTATTTAAGTTAATGAGAAATTAATTTCAAAAGCAGCATTATGAATTACCAAAACTGATATACACGAGAGACAGGGCACTGATCTCTTCATTGTCAAATACTGCAAGGTTATTTCCTAGTTCATTCCTCTTGCTTTGTACATGATAATAGCAAAAAATGAATATTTAACTGACTGGCTACACTTCTTGACTCTAATTTTTCCTATCCAAGCTTTCACAACTGTACTAATATGTTATTTTCAGAGTAAAGATTAGACAGGATTTGCAGATTAACCCACAAGTTATGCTTCTGTATAAGTGAAAATAGCAGCTACCTTAAATGGGGGTGACAGAAGTGTAATGAAGACATTTTGAAAGCAGGGAGAATAAATCTCAGGTGTAACACACAGGCAATTTAACACAATGTGGCAGAAAAAACACTAAAAGTCACTTTGCCTCCATTTTCCAATTATAGTTTTCCCCTAAATGATGTGAATCTGGACAAACTGATAAACCACTCCAAGTCTCATTTTTCTAGTTTAGAAAGAAAGAAATCTGAACTAGATCACCATAGATTCATCCAGCTTTGAATAAAAAAAACTTTGATCTTAAAATATAATACAAGTTAATAATCAATAAAAGAATACCATTTCTGTATTGTTTCCATGTCTCTCATACTACTTTCAAATAGGATTTAGTTTTTGCTTTCAAAGGTACTTTGCTCTCTTAGACTTACAGACATCTAACTAGAAAGGCAAGATCAGTCTTCAATTTAGAACTGATCTTGAGTTTATTCAATGTAAACCAACTCATTCAATTTAAGTGAACTAAAAACTTAAATTCTAATAGATTGTGAGATCCTTGAGAAGACAAAGGTTTTTTTTTTCCTTTTTTTTTTGAGACAGGGTCTCGCTCTGTCACCCAGGCTGGAGTACAGTGGCACAATCACGGCTCACTGCAGCCTCAACCTCCCAGGCTCAGGCCATCCTCCCATCTCAGCCTCCCGAGTAGCTGGGCACACATACCCACCACGCCCGGCTGATTTTTTGATTTTTTGTGGAGACAAGGTCTCACTATGCTGCCCAGGCTAGTCTTGAATTCCTTGGCTCAACTGACTCTAGAGAGGCTCTTATTTATGTCTGTATCCCTAGAGCAAAGTAGTACCTGCATACAAGTAAATGCAATACTCTTGGGTGAGTGAATGACTTGAAAAAAAAAAATTAAACTTTTGCCTAGAGTATTTTATTTTCAACTGTCTGGTGTTCTACATATTTCTTGTTCACATGCATTTGGTAAGCTTGCTATTTTTAATGAATAGAAACTAGCTTAGTCATATTCATCCAAGGAGAAATCTAAAGCAAAAACTTTCTCTCTTAGACATCATTCACTACAAATTTGGTTGTTGGGGTTTCTTTTTTTAAATATTTTCTCTTCGTTGTTACCAACCTTTTTCGATCTCTGCACACCACAACAGGAACTTTAGCGTGAAAATCAGATTCCACATCTACATATAATACTAATAAGGAAAAAAAAAAAAAGTAAGGTAATGTCAACATCTCTAAAATATGTACTCTACGGTAAATATTAAGTAACAGTTTCCTTCTGAAAATCATTCTCATTGCTTCTGTGGGATAATCCACTCTTCTCATTACGAGCACCAACCCAACAGAATCTCTTACCTCTCTTGGTGTCATTCGCTGTATATCACAAACCACAGGTACAGTCCCAAATACTGTCCGAAAATTATAATCACCTTAAGAAAGGTCTTAACATCCCTAAAAGTTTTAATATTTCCAAGTAAGTAGATAATCTAGTCAAAGTTGTTAAACCTTAATAGATACAGCAAAGAGAGGACATCCCTTACTCCTGAGAGCTAGTTCCACAAGAGCCAAGAAAGGAGGACCTATCATGCTTTCATAGTTTAGTTCTTTTACATTACCAATATAATTGCAACCTAACTCTGCTGGCCACATTTCCCATTAGCATATAAAGAGTTTGCCTAATCAAAGTTGCTAAGGAAGGACTAACTGGATGAAGCACATTTCTACCCTGCAATCTTTCTCTGTACCTCCAAGGGTAAGCCCCATGCCATAAATGTCTAATCTAAATAAAAACAGATAGATTGGCCAGGCATGGTGGCTCACACCTGTAATCCCAGCACTTTGGGAGGCCAATGTGGGTAGATCACGAGGTCAGGAGTTCAAGACCAGCCTGGCCAAGTCAGTGAAACCTGGTCTCTATTAAAAATACAAAAATTAGCTGGGTGTGGTGGCACGTGCCTGTAATCCCAGCTACTTGGGGTGCTGAGGCAGAGAATTACTTGAACCTGGGAGGCAGAGGTTGCAGTGAGCTGAGATCGCGCCACTGTATTCCAGCCTGGGCGACAGAGTGAGACTCTGTCTCAAAATAAACAAAACAAAAATAACAACAACAAAAAAAAACCAGAAAGATTACCACCGCTTGTAATTCAAAGAAAAGTTCTCAATAGTACTTGTTGTAATGATTAATTTAGTCAAAAAACACGTGCTGAAGACTTATATGTCAGAAATTTCATTATGCGGTATGAATATGACAATGAGTAAAGCAAAAAAAGCTCAATAAGGAGTTTAGAACACAAATATATAAACAAATAAATCCCGTAGGTGACCTGTAGAAGATACAATGAGAACATAAAGGAAGAAATAATCAATTTTACAATCAGACTGAGTTTTATAAGCCTACATTGTATGACTTAAGATGATCTACTTATATATTTTGGATGGAAAAGGCATATATTAAATATCTGTGCTAGGATGATATACCTAGGAAGTCTAAAGAGGTAAATGCTATGTCTACCTCTTATCTGTAGTAAACTTTAAAGTTTTTGAGCAATTAGAAACAAGTATTTAAGAAAGAAAACTGTATTAAAATACCTTTATAGGATAAACTGTACCAAACTCATCCCTAGAAAACTACTTTCCTAAGACAATGGCCAACAGGAAACTGATAAATAAGAGCTGATTGTGTGGACAGAAAGAAAAAAGAAATTTAGAATTCACGTTAAAGTCAATGAGAGAGTATGGCTTAAAAAAAAGCTCTGTCTTCTAACCCAAATTGCAAGTACTTTTGCCAGATACTTTTGATTCATATAATTTAGGGTAATAATAACAATCACAACAGCAAAAATGTAGTAAGAAGTTATTGTATATCTCGTGCTTTTCTAAACTATAGTTTAGCCTATCTCATTCTTACAACAACTTTCTCATCAAAAAGATACAATATAATATTGTCATTTTACAGACAGGAAAGCTAAAGTATTCACACAAATAATTTGTCAAAGGACACACAAACAATAAGAGGCAGAACTAAAATCTGAGCCCAGAAAGTCTAGCTCCAGATTCTAAGCTTAATCTTAAGCATTTACTTTATAACAAGAAAAACAGTAAGTAAAAACCAAGAAAATCTTGTAGATTGTAATATATGACCTGGAGCCTGGTTTGAGAATCTTGTAATTTTTAAATATTTTTTACCTATATGAATGATGTGTTTACAAAGGCAATCCAGACAGACAAAGCACACGTGAAAAACTCAACTAGGTATGATTCAATTGATGCAATATAAATGATTAAATTAATACAGATGCTTTAGGTGGCAAAAAACATATTTACTCAATGCATGCATACATTTTTATTCCAACTCTCTCCCTAATCTTCTTTCAGTAATGATCTCATAATGATTATAGGTTTTCTGTCTTCTTTTACATAAGAAATGCCCATAATATTCAAAGCAAATATTTTTTAATTACCCAAAAGGCAGTATTTTTTACATACGAAGGTTTTTTTTGTTTGTTTTTTTCCAGATGGAGTTTCACTTTTTTCGCCCAGGCTGGAGTGTAGTGGCACAATCTCAGCTCACTGCAACCTCTGCATCCCAGGTTCAAGCAATTCTCCTGCCTCAGTCTCCCGAGGAGCTGGGACTACAGGTACATGCCACCATGACTGGCTAATTTTGTGTTTTTAGTAGAGACGGGGTTTCACCATGTTGGTCAGGCTAGTCTCGAAATCCTGACCTCAGGTGATCCACCCACCTCGGCCTCCCAAAGTGCTGGCATTACAGGTGTGAGCCAACTCTGTGCCCAGCCTACGTATCAATTTTAATATGGCATTTTTTTTTTTTTTACCTAAGTTACAGTAAAATTATATTTTCTAGTATACCTATAAACAAGTGTGTGTGTGTGTGTGTGTATCTCCATTTGTAATACAGTGACTCAACTATGCCAGCAGTTTAGTTTTAACTTGGTTAGCCATATATAAATAACACATGTAACTTTAGAAAGACAAAAAAAGAGGAAAAGAAACTCACCATTTTTCTTTAAAATCCCAAGTACTTTTATCAGAAGATCTGGATGATTCATCTAAAAAAGTTTCAAAATAAATTAATATACTAATTTCAAAGTTCAGACAGCAGAACATTAAAGAGAACTCAATTTCATTAAAGAAAAACATTTAAATATAATCATGCTCTGTGTTTTAAATAATGAAAATAGAACAGTGGTTTTTTGTTTTGTTTTGTTTTTTGAGATGAAGTTTCCCTGTATTGCCCAGGCTGCAACATGACTATAGCTCACTACAGCCTGAACTTCTGGGCTCAAGGACTCCTCCTGCCTCAGCATCCCGAGTAGCTAGGACTACAAGTGTATGCCACCACATCCAGCTAGTATTTTTTTTTTTTTTTTTTTTAAGGGACATGGTCTTGCTCTATTGCCCAGGCTGGTCTTGAACTCCTGGCAACAAGGATTCCTCCTACTTTTGCCTCCCAAAGCACAGGAATTATGGGCATGAGCTACCTTGCCCGGCCATGTTTTACTTTTATGTCAACAAATCTTGTTCAAAGAAGTAGAATACAGGCCGGGCGTGGTGGCTCAAGCCTGTAATCCCAGCACTTTGGGAGGCCGAGATGGGCGAATCATGAGGTCAGGAGATCGAGACCATCCTGGCTAACACGATGAAACCCCGTCTCTACTAAAAAATACAAAAAAATAGCCGGGCATGGTGGCGGGCGCCTATAGTCCCAGCTACTCAGGAGGCTGAGGCAGGAGAATGGCGTGAACCCGGGAGGCGGAGCTTGCAGTGAGCTGAGATCCGGCCACTGCACTCCAGCCTGGGCGACAGAGCAAGACTCCGTCTCAAAAAAAAAAAAAAGAAGTAGAATACAATAAATGACGTAGCACTTTATTCCAGAAACACCCTTACAATTAATTGTTTCTTAAAGCAAGGAAAGGTTCTGGAATTTACCATCAAAACAAAAAAGAAATGAGTTGACCAGATGACTGTGAAAGAGAAAATTGTTGAGATAAAAACTTTAAGGGATATAGATAACTGGCAGCTTAGTCAAAAGGTTTAGAATAAAAATACTATTTTATGTAACAAGCTTGTCAAATGTTTAAAGTGTTTTTTGCTATTTAAGAGTATTTAGGCCAGGTGCGGTGGCTCACACCTGTAATCCCAGCACTTTGGGAGGCTGAGGTGGGTGGATCACCTGAGGTCAGGAGTTCAAGACTGGTCTGACCAACGTGATGAAATCCCGTCTCTACTAAAAATACAAAAATTAGCCAGGCATGGTGGCACACGCCTGTAATCTCAGCTACTGAGGAGACTGAGACAGGAGAATCGCTTAAACCCAGGAGGTGGAGGGTGCAGTGAGCCGAGACTGCACCACTGCACTCCAGCCTGGGCAACAGAGTGAGACTCTGTCTCAAAAAACAAACAACAAAAATATTTAATAACCATACATGAATTATAAAGTAAATGTATCAGCCTAAAAACACCAAATTTTCACCCAAACCAAACCTCCCTGAACATAAACATATTGTTCAATTTCAAACATAAAATATTGACTTATTTTAAAAGATTAATATGTCAATAATGTCAGCAGTGCTAAACAATATTGTTCTAATACTGATAACAATATTAGAACAATATCAATATTGTTTTAATGATTCTAGGTGTTATTTATTAAAGGTACCCATATGTACCAGATACTATACTAAAATACCTGACATATATTAATATTATCTCATTTAATATAAAAATTATTATTCCTGTTTGGAAATGAGAAAACTGAAGCTCAAAAAGTTCAAGCAACTTGCTTATCACAGCCAAGATCTGAATCTAGGTATCTGATTTCAAAACTCTTCCCACCTTCTATACTGCTTACCAGAAGTATTAACTATTCAACATGTTCAAATATAAACATTTTTCCTTTTTCCAGCTTTCCTCTTCTGCTTCCTTTTGCCCTTGTCCCTTATTTCTTTTATCCTGCCTTTGTCTGAAATGTAATAGGAATTTCCAAAAGGACTGTTTAGTCATGATGGTAACACTACACAAAACCAGAGTTTTATATTCCCCTATCCTTTCTCTACAAAGATAATCCATAAAAACTACTAAGTACTAGTTAAGAACCACACAGGAAAGACTCTTTTCTAATTACTTACCTTGGGAGGAAATTTTATATCTATATTAACATCACTACTTTTCAGGGCAAATTTAGTCAGAGATGAGCCATACAACCTAAGTGAACATTCTGGAATAAAGGAAAAACATCAACACATGAAATAGCATGCAAATATGACAGATGTAAAAAAACAGCGACAGGAAAATTTCACACACTTCAGTCCTATGTCTTCCATTTCTAGTAAGACAATTATACAAGAAGGACACCCTTTCTAACTGATCTATAAAATAACAAAAATGGTTCTTATGGAGTACAGGAACAGAGAACGGGGAGAGAAACTACTCATAGAAGCTTAGTGTTTAAACAAAATTGAAGTAATAGTTCATTTAAAAACGACTGAGAATATGTTTGGCATTCAATATATAACAGTAACCAATGTACCAACTTAGCTATGGCTACTATCACAAACTACATTTACTTATTCTTAAATATTTATGTAAGAGCACTTCGGGGAAAGAATCATAAACATTCAATGCCAATGCTTCTATAAAATATGAAGTGAAGTCAAGTCGATTAATTCTGTAAACCTAAAATCCAAAACACTGTGGTTCTCAAGAGTTTATAGAAAAAATAAAAAATAAAAAAAGCAATAATACACTACTTACAGCTTTCTCAGACTATGAAATATGTTATTCCAAAAATAAAAAATCATAATAAGGCAAATGTTAAAAGGATCGCACCAGAGGCCAATTTGAAAATAATATGATTGGGACAGATCAGGCAGATTTAGTTTCTTAGAAAGTTTAACTTCATCCTCAGTTACATATATATGAAAGTCTACTTTTCAAGTTCATAAAATGTCTGAATGTCATTCAAGTCACTAAACCCATAAAAACTTCATTCCTTTTCTTATCACCGGAAATAATTTTTACATGTAACTTAAATAAGGATTCAATATATTTTAGGTACAAAGCCATATTATAATATAAATACTTTAAAAATTCCATTTTTAAATTTCCATTTTATATTCTTTCTTATAAATCTCAAAATGGATCTATATGAAAGTATAATTTATCAACTTTCCAAAATCCCTTCGGTGGGAAGAAATAAGTCTTATGTCAGATACATTTACTTTAACCCTATACTGATGCAAAAAAGATATGGGCTAAGCAAATAGTCCATATATAAATATCTAAAATAAATCTGACACTCCCTTGTACCAAACAATAAGCGTTTTCTAAGGGCTCTATTAAAAGTAAATTGATTTTTCCCTACCATCAGGCAACAGAAATTTAGTTCAGTGACTGGATGAAATGTTTATACTGAAAATAGTATAACAAAATAGTCCACTCAGAAATCAGTGATACTGAAAAACTAAAATATTTGACCACTAAGAAATAATTCTACATCTGGCATTTTTAAAATCTTTTTCTCTTAGCACAAAAGTGTGCTGTGCCATAATGCTCAATTTCCTTGTGTGAAATATTTCCCTCAAAAATTAATTCATAAAACAATAAAATTTACCTACTTTTAAGAAGAAAAGAGAAGAAAAACATTAAGAAACGTACCCTAGTTAAATAGGAGCAAGGGGAAGAGTTTTGTGATTTTCAAAATCAAACATGAAATGTATTTCTACCTGGTAAAAATGTCGTTATAACCTTTGACATTTCCTCCACAATTTCCTGACGGACTCTGAGGTCATCATCTGTTATTCCATGTTCTTTTGCTAATTCAATGACTGCAACACTTAAAGCAGCCAAGTGGGCAGGGGAAGGAGGTGGCAGAGAACGAAGCTCACTTTCTTCTTGTTTTTCCTATTAATGTAATGATTCACAACAATAAAAACAAAAAAAAGTTTCTATTTTAATGTTCTTATATTTAGCAGGGAAAGACAGAAATAAACTAACTCAACAAATACTCACCTTCCATCTACCAGATACCTACAATATGGAAGTGAACAAGAGAGACCTCTGCCTTTGGGAAGCAGGGTTTTAAGAATAAGAGGTACTGTGTGGGGAAGGGATGCTACTAAGTTTTTAAAAATTTGTTCCACTGTACTGTCTGCATAAATTCTGAAATGCTACATTAAAGCCAAAGTACCTTAAGTACAATACTTACTTGATGATTTTGTTGCACCAAGGCAGACTGTCTTAGATGTAGCAGAAAAGTCCTGAATCCTATCTAATCAGCATATACAGTATCAAGTTAAATGTTCACAGGAAAACTTCCTGCCTACTATTCACCAGTGATTTTTCTTTGTGATTTCATCCAACGCTATGCAAAATGTTCAAAAAACCTCTATTCTGCTACAAGTTTGAAAGCCAATTTAAATCTAGGAGCTAAAAAGACACTTCGCTATATATATGCAATGACTTTTATAAATTAATGTATTTTCTGATCAAAAAATGTTAATTACAAAAGCTACATAAAACACAGGAAAATACAAAGAAGAAAATAACCCACAATTTCATATCCTACTATCTCTTTCATTCCCAACTGAGCCACAATCGTTCTCTTTTATTTAGTATTATAACACAGGCATTTTCTATTGACATTCTTCAGTCAAGAAACCATCTCTTATCTTTTGAAACATGACGCTCCCATCAGATACAATAGCCAAAGCTAGTTGTTTTTCCCACCCAACCAAATATACTAAAAGACTTTGGTCCATTCCTATTTTCACTAACTGTTACCATATTCAGACGTAACCTAAGTAAAGCTTACCTCAGGCACAGCATTATCAAACATGAGGGGTAAGTCAAACTCATTTTTCTAAGTCTCTGTGACCATTTCTGCAATTCTTAATTACAATCTAAGTCTTAGAGAAGCATCTAAGTTTCAGTACTATTTTCTTAGGATCCATCCAAAGAACTAATAGCAACAGACTTAATGAAAAAATGATAAAAGGCCAGACGCAGTGGCTCACATGTGTAATCCCAGCACTTTGGGAGGCCAAGGCAGGCGTATCACTTAAGGTCAGGAGATGCGGACAAGCCTGGCCAACATGGTGTAACCGCATCTCTAATAGAAATATAAAAATTAGGTGGGCATAGTACCAGGCACTTGCAATCCCAGCCACTTGGGAGGCTGAGGCAGGAGAATCATTTCAACCTGGGAGGTGAAGGTTGCAGTGAGTAAAGATCACACCACTGCGCTCTAGCCTGGGTGACAGAGCAAGACTCCGTCTCAAAAAAAAAAATATATATATATATACACACACACACACATACACACACACACACACATACACATATACATACATACACACATATATTTATATATACACATATATTTATATATACATATATATGACATTTTTCGCAGAAATATAAAGATCAATCCTAAACTTACATGAACTCTCAAAGGACCCCAAATAGCCAAAACGATCCTGACAAAGAACAAAGCTGGAGGATTCACACTTACTGACTGCAAAACGTACTACAAAGCTATAGTAATCAAAACAACATGGTCAGATGAGTTGGCCCACACCTGTAATTCCAGCACTTTGGGAAGCCAAGGCAGGCGGATTGCTTGAGGTCAGGAGTTCGAGACCAGACCCGGGCAACATGGAGAAATCCTGTCTCTACTAAAAATACAAAAATTAGCCAGGCATGGTGGCACACAATGGTAATTCCAGCTACTCGGGAGGCTGAGACAGAACTGCTTGAACCCGGGAGGTAGAGGTTACAGTGAGCCGAGATCGTGCCACTGCACTCCAGCCTGGGCAACAGAGCAAGACTGTCTCAAAACACAAAACAAAACAAAACAGTATGTGTACCAGCATAAAGACAGACATGGCTGGGCATGGTAGCTCACGCCAGTAATCCTAGCACTCTGGGAGGCTGAGGTGGGAGGATCACTTGAGCCCAAGAGTTACAGACCAGCCTAGGCAACTTGGTGAAATCCCGTTTCTATAAAAAATACAAAAATTAGCCTGGCATGGTGGTGCCTGCCTGCAGTCCCACCTACTCAGGAGGCTGAAGTGAGGATAGCTTGAGCCCCAGAGGTTACAGTGAGCTGAGATTGCACCCACTGCACTCCAGCTTGAGCGACAAACAAGACCCAGTCTCAAAAAAAAATAAAATAAATATAAAGACAGACATATAGACCAATGGAATCAAACAGAGAGCCCAGGCCAGGCATAGTGGCTCATGCCTATAAGCACTTTGGAAGGCAGAGGTGGGCGGATCACTTGAGGTCAGGAGTTCAAGACCAGCCCGGCCAACATGATGAAACCCCGTCTCCACTAAAAAAAAAAAAAAAAGTATATATATGTAAGGCAGCCGGGTGTGGTGGTGCATGCCTGTATGCAATCCCAGTTACTCGGGAGGCTGAGGCAGGAGAATTGCTTAAACCAGGGAGGTACAGGTTGCAGTGAGCCGAGATCGTGCCATTATATTCCAGCCTGGGCAACAAAGCTAGACTCTGTCTCAAAAAAAAAACAAAAAAAACAAAAAAAAAACAAAAAATACAAAAAAAACAGAGAGCCTAGAAATAACCCCTGGCATGTATGGTCTAATGATTTTTGACAAGGGTGCCAAGAGCACTCAATGGGGAAACAACAGTTTTTTCAACAAATGTTGCTGGGAAAACTGAATATCCACATGTAAAAGAATGAAGCTGGATTCTGACCTTAGATGATATACAAAAATTAACTCAAAATGCATCAAAGACCTAAATGTCAGAAACTAAAACTAGGCCAGGTATAGTGGTTCACAGTTGTAATACTCTGGGAGGCCAAGGCAGGAGGATTGCTGAAGCCAAGGAATTTGAGATTAGCCTGGGTGACATACTTGAGACTTCACCTCTACAAAAAATAAAAAATTAGGCCGGGCACGGTGGCTCATGCCTGTAATCCCAGCACTTTGGGAGGCTGAGGCGGGTGGATCACCTGAGGTCAGGAATTCAAGACCAGCCCAACCAACATGGTGAAACACCATCTCTACTAAACACAAAAAATTAGCTGTGCATGGTGACAGATGCCTATAATCCCAGCTACCTGGGAGACAAGGAGGCAGAGGTTGCGGTGAGCCGAGATTGTGCCATTGCACCCCAGCCTGGGCAACAAGAGAGTGAAACTCTGTCTCAAAAAAATAAAAATAAATAAAAAATTAGCCAGGTATGGTGGCACACGCTTGTGGTCCCAGCTACTTGGAAGGCTGAGGCAGGAGGATCACCTGAGCGCAGGAAGTAGAAGCTGCAGTGAGCCATGACTGTACTCCAGCCTGGGCAACAAAGAGAGACCTCATTTCAAAAACAGAAAAAGAAAAGAAAGAAGCTAAAACCTAAACTTACAGCTATAAAGCTGTAACTAAGAAACGTAAAATCACAAAACTCCTAGAAAAAAATAGAAGGGAAAAGTTTCATTGACATTGGATTTGGCAATGATTTCTTGAACATGACACAAAAGATACAGGCAACAAAGTAAAAACAGATAAATTAGACTGGATGAAATTTAGAACTTCTGTTCATCAAAAGATACTACTGACAGAGTAAAAAGACAACCCACAAAATGGAAGAACATATTTGCAATCACGTATCTGATAAGGGATTAATATCCAGAACATATAAATAATCCATTAAACTCAACAATAAGAAAACAAACAACCCAATTCAAAAGTGAACAAAGGATTTCAATAGACATTTCTCCAAAGATATACAAATGCCAAATAAGCCCATGAAAAGATGCTAAATATCACTAATCATTAGAGAAATGCAAATCAAAAACACAATGAAATACCACTTCATATTCATCAGGATTGTTATTGGGGCGGAGGCAGAAAACAAGAGTTGGTGTGAATGTGGAGAAATTGGAACCCTTTTGCATTGCTGGTAAAGATGTACAATGATGTAGCCACTGTGGAAAACAGCATGGCAATCCCAAAAAATTAAACATGGATTTACCATTTGATCCAGCAATTCCAATTCTGGGTATATACAAAAAATAAATGAAAAAAGGGACTCAAATAGGTATTTGTACATCGATGGTCACAGCAACATTATTCACAACAGCCAAATGGTGGAAATAACCCAAATGTCCATCCATGGATGAAATGATTCACAAAACATGGCATACAGATATGATGGAATATTACTCAACCTCAAAAACGAAAGAAATTCTGATAGATGCTACAACATGGTTGACTTGAAGACATGCTAAGTGAAATAAACACTAAAGGATAAATAATGTATGATTCCATTTATATCGGGTACCTATGACAGACAAGCACATAGAAACAGAAAATAGAATGGTGGTTACCAGGGGCTGCAGGGAGAGGGGAATGGGGAATTATTGTTTAATGGATATAGAGTTTCAGTATAGAATGATGAAAAAGTTCTGAATGAAGGTAGACAGTGGAGATGATTGCAAAACAATGTAAATGTACTTAATGTCACTAAACTGTATACTTAAAAATGGTTAAAATGGTAAATTTTATCTTATATATATTTTACCACAACAAAAAATTTCAAAAAAAGAAAAAAAGTTCAATGCGCCAGTAAGACAATGCAACATCTTCTTAACATGAATATAAAGCATTTTGGTCTCAATTTGCATTTCTAGGTCTTCCTCCAACCTCTCCAATAGACATCCACATTTAAATAGTCACCAGTCTCCAAATACTCTATGTGCTATTGGGCCTCCATGCCTTTAATCATTTTGTCCCCTATGTGTATCCACCTGGTAAAACTAACCATCCTTCAAGGTATAGCTTAAAAGTCAAATATTCAGCAAACTCTTCTTAATACCTTTCTTTTCCAACATAATGAAATGCTCCATTGAAATCATGATTAATACTATCACCTATGCTCTGAATTCCATCCTTCTTTACCTACTCAGTAATAATCTCCTTCTCCTTATTTTAAACATTACACAATCTACTAGCTGCTGCTTTCATTAAGTTTTTTTTTTTGAGACGAGGTCTCACTCTGTCACCCAGGTTGGCGTGCAATTGAGTAAATCTCTGCTCACTGCAATCTCCACCTCCCGGATACAAGAGCTCCTCCACCTCAGCCTCTCAAGTAGCTGGGACCACAGGCACATGCCACCACGCCTAGCTAATTTTTTGTATTTTTGGTAGAGATGGGGTTTCACTATGTTGCCCAGGCTGGTCTCGAACTCTGAGCTCAGGAGATCCACCTACCTTGGCCTCCCCAAGTACCAGGATTACAGGTGTGAGCCACCAAGCCACCGAGCACATTAAGTAAGCACTCTTTACCTCTACACTAACGGCAACAACTACCATTTATTGAGTACCTACTACGGACCTGGCACCGTGCCCAGTGTTTTACAGATGTTATGTCACTTAATTCTTACAATATCACTCCCCAGATAGATACTACCAAACCCATTTTATAGATAAGAATACTGAGACTTATAGATGTTAAATATCATCCTACAACTACAAGGTGGAACTGAGAATTAAATCTAGTTCTAACTCCAAAGCGTATGCTCTTTCCACTCCATTTAAATCATTAATCAACAAGTATTTATGGAACAACTATATGCCAGGTACTGTAGTAAGATGGGAAAAAATAATGCATATAATCCCTGCCCTTATGGAGCTTACACTCAAAAGAGAGAAAGATCAAATGATTATTTAAATTAAAAAATTAAAACTGTGATGAGAATTTTACTCTGCCAAATTAAAAGAAAAAAAAATTGTGTGCCACTCTAGCTACTACCAATCTTCCTTTCTTTTCTGCACAATTAACTTTCCTGAAAGTTGAGTCTATTCTCCTTTTATTTCCTTATACCTCCTCACTCAAAACTATGTCTTTTTTAGTTCTAAAACAGAAACTGTTCTTCCCAGGATTATCAAAACCTCCTTAGTTGCCAAATCTGACATTTTAAATTTTTGTTTATTTATTTTTTAATTGACAGGATTTTGCTACGTTGCCCAGTACATACCCCAACTCCTGGGCTCAAGCGATCCTCCCACCTCAGTATCCTGAGTAGCTTAGATTATAGGCACCAAATCAGACATCTTTAAGCTTTTAGATTATTTTTATCCATATTATCACATTTTCGACTACCATCTTGAAACTTTCCTTTCTTTTAGTTTTTCTAACACCTTTCTCTATTTTTCCTATTATTTTACTCATTCACCAATCTATTCACTGCTCTTCCTCTACTAGTCCATTAAATGTTTGTATTCCTTGACATTCTGTCCTTATTCATTTGGTGACCTCATCCACATCTATGATTTCAACTGCTGAAGTTTACCAAACCTGAATCTCCAACTGCTAACATAAGTTCCAGATCCTTATATTCAAATGACTGTGGGACATCTCTACTTGAAATGTTCCATAAGTGTCTCAAACTCAGAATGTTATGAAACATTTTTTATTTCTGCTAAGTAAATGGCATCACAATCTATGATAACAACTCAAATCAGATACCTTATGATCATTCAAGACATCGTGGGCCTCTATTCCCACAATTCTACATCCTGAATCTCTCTTCAAACTCAACTCCATTCTCACTAACTACTACTTCAGGTCAGTGTTCACCATAGCTTACTAGATTATTATGAAAGGCTAACTGGTCTCCCCAAACAGACCCTTCTCAGGCTTCTTTCACAGAGGCCAGGGTGAGTGACCTTGCAAAAATACATGTTATGGCCAGGCGCAGTGTTTCAAGCCTGTAATCCTAGCCCTCTGGGAGGCCTAGGTGGGCGGATCATGAGGTCAGGAGTTCGAGACTAGCCTGGCCAACATGGTGAAACCCTGTCTCTACTAAAAATACAAAAATTAGCCAGGCATGCTGGTGCACACTCGTAATCCCAGCTACTCGGGAGGCTGAGGCAGAATTGCTTGAATCCAGGAGGCAGAGTTTGCAGTGAGCCGAGATCCCGCCACCGCACTTCAGTCTGGGCGATAGAGCAAGACTTCTCTCGAAAACAACATGTTATTAAACTCCATGATGCTCAAAATAAAATCCAAATACTCTAACGCAGAACACAAATGCAAAACCAAAACTCTCTGTCAAGCAATAACTCCCCATTTCCCCCTCCTCCAAGCCTATGGCAAGCACTATTCTGTCTCTGATTCTGACCACTCTAAAAAACTCATATACATGGAATCATACACTATTTTTCATTTTCTAACTGGCTTATTTCACTTAGCATTTCTCAAGGTTCACCCATGTTGTAGCATACTGCAGAATTTCCATCCTTTTTAAGACTAACATTCCATTGTATGAATACCGCACATTTTGCTTATCTATTCATCCATCATTGGATATCTGAATTGCTTCCACATACTAGCTATTGCGAGTAATGTTGCCATGAACCTGGGTGTATAAATATCTCTTTGAAACCCTGTTTTCAATTCTTTTAAGTATATACGCAGAAGTGAAATTACTGGATCATACTGTAGTTCTATTTTTAATTTGCTGAAGAACCACCATACTCTTTTCCAAGGCAGCTACACTACTTTCATACCTGTCTTTTTTCCTAATCTTGGGGGAACAGCATTCAGTCTTTAAGTATGATGATAACTGTTAGTTTTTTATAGAATTTTTTTTTTTTTAACAGGGTCTCATTATATTGCCCAGGCTGGTCTCAAACTCCTAAGTTCAAACAACCAAAGGAGCTGGGACTAACACACCTAGCTTTGTAGATGTCTTTATCATGTTATAGAAGTCGTCTTCTACTCCTAGTTTGCTCAGACCCTTTTTTTTTTTTTTTTTGAAACAGAGTATCACTCTGCCACCCAGGCTGGAGTGTAGTGGCGCCATCTCAGCTCACTGCAACCTCCACCTCCAGGATTCAAGCGATTCTCCTGCCTGAGCCTCTCGAGTAGCTGGAATTACAGGTGTGCGTCACCACACCCGGGTAATTTTTGTATTTTTAATGGAGGGGGATTTCACCACATTGGCCAGGTTGGTCTCCAACTCCCAATCTCAGGTGATCTGCCTGCTTCAGCCTCCCAAAGAGCTGGGGTTACAGGCATGGTCCACCGCACCCGGCCATGCTTACAGAATTTTTATCAAAACATTTTTGAAAACGCTTTTTCAGCATCTACTAAGATAATCACATAGCTTTCTCTGTTTGCTAACATGGTAAATTACAATAAGCAGGTTTTGTTGTTGTTGTTTTTGTTGTTTTTTGAGATGAAGTCTTGCTCTGTTGCCCAGGCTGGGATGCAGTGGCACGATCTGAGCTTACTACAACCTCAACCTCCTGGGTTCAGCCTCCCAAGTAGCTGAGATTTCAGGCATGAGCCACCATGCCCAGCTAATTTTTGTATTTTTAGTAGAGATGGGGTTTCACCACGTTGGCCAGGCTGGTGTCGAACTCCTAACCTCAGGTGATCTGCCCTCCTTAGCCTCCCAAACGACTGGGATTACAGGCGTGAGCCACTGTGCCTGACCAATGAGCGACTTTTTTAATGTAAAACTAACAATGCACTCCTGGAATAAAGCCCCACTTGATCATGACATATTCATTCCTTTAATATGCTGTTGGATTCAACTGGCTAAAATTATATTTAGAATTTTTGCATCTACGTTCATGAGGAGCTTTGGTCTAAAGTTTTCTTTCTTTTTTTCTCCCATCGGAGTCAACAAGTTAAGAATAACGTTTTCCTTTATTGTAATGTATTTCTGTGGTTTGAGTATCAGAGTTATGTGGACCTCATACTCACAGAATGAACTGGGAAGTATTCCTCCTCTTCAATGTTCTGGAAGAATTTGTATAGAACAGGTACATGTATATTGATCAATTACCCCAGAGCTCAATGACTTTTTTCTTTTTCCTTTGTTTAATTTTTTCTGTGTTTCACTCTGGTGGTTTCCATTGCTATACCTTCCAAAAGTTCATTAACCTTTCCTTTTGCAATGTTTGATGTACTATTATTCCTACCCAATGTAGTTTTAATCTTAGATGTTGTAGTTTTCGTTTCTAAAAGTCCTGTTCATATCTTTTTCGTATCTTCCATGTCTCTACTTCATCTCTGGAACATCAAGAATATAGTTGTACTAACTGTCTTACTGTCCTTCTCTGCTAATCCTAACAAAGGCTGGTCACTTCAAGGTCAGTTATTATAGCTGACTTTTCTCTTCATCATGATTTGTAATTTCCTGTCTCCTTGCTTGCCTGATAATCTTTGACTAAATGTCACATTATGTGAATTTTTTTCAGTGATGAGTATTTTTGTATTTCTGTAATATCCCTAAGCTTTGTTCTGTAATGACATTAAATACTTGGAAACCATTTATCATTTTGAATCTTGCCTTTAAAATATTTTATATAGGACCAGACCACATTTAGTTTAGTACTAAATATCCATACTACTGAAGCAAGATTTTTCTGAGTACTCTACCGAGTGCCTCATGAAGTATGAGGCTTTCCAGTCCGGACAGGAAAAAGTCCCGTGTGAGCACCAAGCACTGTTCTAATTTCCTCTGACAGTTCTTTCCCTGGGTTCAGGAAGCTATTTCACATACATGCACCAACCAGCATTGTGCTGAATACTTTAAGAGGACCATCAGGCCGGGCGCGGTGGCTCAAGCCTGTAATCCCAGCACTTTGGGAGGCCGAGACAGGCGGATCACGAGGTCAGAAGATCGAGACCATCCTGGCTAACATGGTGAAACCCCGTCTCTACCAAAAATACAAAAAACTAGCCGGGCGAGTTGGCGGGCACCTGTAGTCCCAGCTACTCCGGAGGCTGAGGCAGGAGAATGGCGTAAACCCGGGAGGCGGAGCTTGCAGTGAGCTGAGATCCGGCCACTGCACTCCAGCCCGGGTGACACAGCAAGAGCAAGACTCCGTCTCAAAAAAAAAAAAAAAAAAAAAAACAGGACCATCTACAGTTCTCTGGATTTCTTTTTGTGCAGCTTTCTCATTTTAGTTACACTGTCCTGTGAATTCTAGCTATCCTGGACTTAGTGGACTCTAAGGTCCCTCTTTTCAACTGTGAGAGTCCACTGGGTTCCCTTCCCTATAGTGCAATCTAGAAACTCTCAAGCTGGAGCCAACATTGGGCTCAGGCCATTTGTTTTTCATTCATTGACTGTCCTCTGCCGCCTGAAAACCACTGCTTCATATTTCTGTTTTTTTTTGGTCATTTCAAGGGAAAAGTAAATCCACTGTTACTCTAACTTCATCAAAACTTCATGAAATGCAGTCCTATATGGCTGCATTCAAGTTTGCTTTCTTTTTGTTTGTTTCTGTAATGTTCTAAAGTTTCCCTATATGGACTGAGCATCCCTAATCTGAAAATCCAAAATGTGAAATGCTCCAAAATCTGAAACTTTTGAACACCAACATGATGCTCAAAGGAAATGCTCATTAAAGTATAATGCAAATATTCCAAAATCTGAAAAAATCCAAAATACTTTGGTCCCAAGCATTTAGGATAAGGTATACTCAATCTGTAATGTGTATAGGTACAGTTTTCTTTTTCTTTTCTTTTTTTTTTTTTCTGAGATAGAGTCTCGCTCCCTCGCCCAGACTAAAGTGAAGTGGTGTGATCTTGGCTCACTGGAGTCTCTACCTCGTGGGTTCAAACAATTCTCATACCTCAGCCTCCCAAGAAGCTGGGATTACAGGCACATGCCACCATGGCCAGCTAATTTTTATGTATTTTTAGTAGAAACAGGGTTTCGCCACATTGCCCAGGCTGGTCTCAAACTCCTAGGCTCAAGCAATTCACCTACCTCAGCCTCCCAAAGTGCTGGGATTACAGATCTTTAGCCACTGCAACCAGCCTAGGTATGACTTTCTTTTTAAGCTTCTTGCTTGCCCTGGTGAAACCCCATCTCTATTAAAAATATGAAAATCAGCCAGGCATGGTGTGCCTGTAATCCCAGCTACCTGGGAGGCTGAGGCAGGATAATCGCTTAAACCTGGGAGGCAGAGGTTACAGTGAGCCAAGATCGCGCCACTGCACTCCAGTCTGGAAGACAGAGTGAGACACTGTCTCTAAAACAAAACAAAAAAAAGTTTTCTTGCTTGCAAGTCCGAGCTTCCTGGAACTAATGACAGGCATCTTCCAACATTTTTGGAAAATTCCTAATTACTATCACCTAAACTACTCCCTTGTCCCTGTTCTATTTGTTTCAGTTCATTCATTTTTTCAAGAAAACTATGTTGAGCACCTACTGTTGTCAGACACTATCCTAAGCAACTCAGAAACAAAAATAACTAAATATGCCTTCTAGAATACTGTATACTGAAGTCTAGAAGGGAAGAGAAGGTAGACTGCCAGAATACAATGTGCTAGATTTTCTAATCAAGATATGTAAAAGTTGTTACGGGGGCACAGAGAAGGAGTATCCAACCCAGACTTGCTGAGAGGGTCAGGTAGAAAATTTCTTAAAGAAGATATATGAGCTAAGACTTAAAGATAAGTAAGAGGTTACACAGCATTATTATTGTTGTTGTAGCTTTAAAAAGAAAAAATTAAATAGCTAATTTACTAATACATTTTTAAAACAACTCTATTCATATCCATGTCTACAGGATATTTTAATGGAAATAACTGAAAAATTACAAATTCCCAAAGCTTATAAATTTCTTAATGGTCTGTACTTTTCCAGCTTCATATCACACCATTTTTCCCCAGCTCTTTGTTCCAATCATACTAGACTTTCAGTTACTCACATGCCATGCCTTTTCCTGCCTAAAGGCTTTCAATTCATGCTGCTTTTTGTGTAAAGTGCTCTCCCACTTACCCTTCTAGGCCACTCACCTTTTTGCCATTTAAACTACTTCTTCAAAGTTCAATTCAAACATTACTTTCTCAGAGAAACCTCCCCTGTTCTAGATGAAGTAAAATATCCTTGTACACCTCCTTAGCACACTCTTCCCCCTCTAACAAAACTCATTATATTTAAATCTTTATTCAACGCATGCCCTCATCAATTCTTAGAAAATCTGAGGGCAGGAACCACAACTATCTTATTCAACACTGCCTAGAACTAGCACACAAGAGCTCAATAAACATCAGTTGGATGGACTGATTGTACCTAACGGCTCTAAACTTAGGAATCAACATTCTACAGGATGAGCAAACTGGTCTCAACAAGCTTCCTTCCTTCCTGATTACCTCAGATAAGGAAGGCAATAATAGCTTCCAAAGCTATCACTTCAGTTACTAATATAAGATTGGACAAATATTTCATTTTTAGTTTCACAAATAAAAAATATTTGATATGGTTTTATAACTTGAAAAATAAATAAAAGTATTTTTAAAAAAGAACTTACCAAAATATTTTTCTTATGTCGTTTCTCCTTTATATGTTTATGAGCTCCCTGGATATTTTCAATGTGAATTAAGCAAAGTTTGCATAGATACCGACAATTGGTATATTCTGGTGATCGCTGAAGAGACAAGTTTAAAAAATGCATTTTATTCAGAAAACAGAGGAGTAAACTACTGACTATGTAAGTTAATAATACAATTACGTAAGTAGACAAAATAAGCACTGAAGGTTTTCTCCTTATCCTTTCCTTCTTCTAAAGTAATAGTTTTTAATAAACTTATATACCAAAGAGACAGTAGTCCTTTTTCAAAATAGTCATCATAGAAGATTACATACTACATACATCATAGGAGATTACATACAATATCTAACAGTATCATGGTAATGCTAAATTATGTTTAATATTCATCTAATATCATCTTTAGAATCCAATGTAAAGTCGAGCCGGGTGTGGTGGCTATGCCTGTAATCCCAGCACTTTCGGAGGACGAGGCTGGCGGATCACTTGAGCTCACAAGTTGGAGACCACCAGCCTGGACAACATGGAGAAACCCATTCTCTACTAAAAATACAAAATGTAGCCATGCATGGTGGCGCAGGCTTGTAATCCCAGCTATTCTGGAGGCTGAGGTGGAAGAATTATCTCAGCCTGGGAGCCAGAGGTTGCAGCAACAAGCCAAGATCGCATCACTGTACTCAAGCCTGGCCAACAGAGTAAGACTTCGTCTCAACCAAAAAAAAAAAAAGAAAGAAAGAAAGAAAAATGAGGTCTTGCTATTTAGTCTTATTCCAATGTTGTCCCTAAAACTGATTTCAAACTTAACTTGCAGCCATTTTGATTACTATAAAAAAATAAAATCTGCCCTCCAATTGGGGATTTCAAAAGAATGGGCCATAAATATGGAAGAAATTTCAAAAGCTGAGTTCGAAAAACACTCCAATCACAATATCATGGGAATAAATGAACAACCTCCTGAGGTCACTACTGAAGGGAATAACAATTCTAACACACTAAACTATCAGTCACAGAACGTCACTCATACTTCATATATGTATTCTCTAAATACTAATAAAACTTAGTAATTACTGAGTACCTGTTATGTGCCAGGCACTATGCTAGGTGTTTGACATACAATTTGTCATTTTAATTCCTCTAATCATCCGATTAAATTGCCATTATTTTCAACTTATAGTTGTGAAAACAAAAGCCCACAGAACCTGCACCTTTTACAAGGATGTAGCAGTATTAAGTGGAAGACACCGAATTTAAATTCCTGTACATATGAATCTGAAGCCAACATTCTACACAGATTATGCAATAAAAAATTACAAACACACAATAAATGCATGTGGAATTTTTAAAGTTTCTAATGCCTTACACTGAAACTTTAGCAATGCTTAGTTTTTATTTCAGATTGATTTACGATATTCAGCAGGCTTCAGCTTCTGACAAAAAGATTCTTTCACCTCAGAAAATTACACGATTTCTTTTAAACGAGAAACTTGCTCCAAATTTAGCAACAATCCTGCTACAGACTAAAAATAAATACAGCCACAAGAGTATAGTATTAACCTTTCAACAATCCTATCAGAATTCCCCATTTTATTGGCAAACTAAAACTCAGGGACTAAATAATTTGCCCAAGGCAACAAGTAAGAAAGAAAAGTTGGCTCAATCTAGTTATTTCAATTCTCTAGCATAAAAATTCTGTCAAATCAGTTCCTACTGGAGAATGAATTAAGTCCTCAAAGAAAACGCTACCTCTTAGTTTCAAAACAACTACTTCTTTACTCGCCAAATATATTCTGAGCTCATATTATACAGCAAACATTTTTCTAGGAGCTGGGGATAAGAGCAGTAAACAAAATAGAAATCCCTGTCTGTATGAAATGACATTATAGTGTAAGGAGACAGGTAATAAACAAATGCACAAATATGCATGGGGTCGGTGGAGTTACTGCTTTTTAAAAGTAGAGACATCACTTAAGACCTTACTGATAAAGTAACTTTAAGGAAGTGAAGGATAAAGCTGTGTGGATATCTGAAAAGACACATTTCAAGCAGAGGAAAAAGTGAATGCCAAGGCCCTGAAGCAGGAAGGTACCTAAAATATTTGAGAAACTACAAAAAAGTTAGCATAACTGGAACAGAGAGCTAATAGGGGACAGAACACAAAATCCCTTGTGAAGACTCTGACTTTCATTCTAAGTATTGAGGAAAGCCATTGAAGGTTTACGAGCAGAGAATTACAAGATCTAAATCATTTGCTTTCTATATTGAGAACAGAAGCAGGAAAAAGCTACTGCAGTTAACAGAATTAATTCAATAATCCAAAAAAGAGATTATGTTGGCTTAGTTCAAGGTGAGAGTGGTGAAGGCAGTAAAAAGGGTTGCTTTCAGGAGTTGAAAGCATATATACAAAATACCTAAAGCCCTGTGTACTGATGAGGTCATTAAGGAAGTCATGAAATCAATTATGTGAACTTTTCAATTGTAAAATGTTAGCAGACCAAAGACATGTCTATCAAGAAAATTTTGGTATTACACTGAACGGGGAGTCAGAAGGCCTCGGATGACGTCTCCACTGACCTTGGATAAAGCTGTATCACTGCAGCCTGGTTCTATCTCCTATAATAAAAACTGCTCTACCTGGTAAAGTAATTCAGTTCTACAAGTAGCTCATCTTTATTTATTACTACATACCAGGTCTTGTGCTAAAAACTTTACTTGTATTATTTTATTTAATCCTCATAATAGTCCTGTGAGCTAGGTGTTATAATTGTCATCAATCCCATTTTACTGATGAGTAAACTGATGTTTAAAGAATTTAAATAATTTATCCAAGGTTATCCAACCAGTAAGTGGCAGAGCTAGACCCAATGACTCCAAAATCCATACACTTGACCACTGTGCACACTGTAATTATCAACCAATCACTTCGTGCAAGGCATGTACTGGGCACAATATCAAATCAGACAAAACTGCTCTCTTCATCATAAACTTTCTAGTTTCACAGAAAAAAAATACATAAAAAAGTTAACATTTTTTATTATAGTTTTATTTTACCATTAAATAAACCGACTAGTAAATCTCTAACTTTCTGCAAACAAGCTAGAACAAAGATTTCTGGGTATTTCCAACTCAATATTTAACATTCAATCATAAGAAAATTTACCCTTCTGATCTAATGGTTTGGACTTATTTCTTCTTTGGTACAGAGCAAAAATCTACAGTCTACATCTTTATTCTTCAATTAGGTAATCTATGGAAACACTGTGAACCAAAGGACCTGAAGAAATAAAAAATAAAAAATAAAAAAAACACCTGGGAATATTCTTAATGAGTGTCTAAATTTGGTAAAGAAAAATGTTAATTAAGAGGACAAGCCGGTTGTGGTAGCGCATGCCTGTAATCCCAGCTACTCAGGAGGCTGAGGCATAAGAATCACTTGAACCCAGGAGGCAGAGGTTGCAGTGAGCCGAGATTGTGCCGCTGCACTCCAGCCTGGGAGACAGAATGAGACCCTGTCTCAAAAAAAAGAGTACAATGAATTTGCCTGAGCACTGTGGCTCACACCTGTAAACTCAGCACGTTGGGAGGCCGAGACCAGTCTGGGCAACCTGGCAAAACACTATCTCTACAAAAAATATTAAAAACTAGCAGGGTTGGGCCGGGCGCGGTGGCTCAGCCTGTAATCCCAGCACTTTGGGAGGCCGAGACGGGCGGATCACGAGGTCAGGAGATCGAGACCATCCTGGCTAACACAGTGAAACCCCGTCTCTACTAAAAATACAAAAAAACTAGCCGGGCGAGGTGGCGGGCGCCTGTAGTCCCAGCTACTCCGGAGGCTGAGGCAGGAGAATGGCGTGGACCCGGGAGGCGGAGCTTGCAGTGAGCTGAGATCCGGCCACTGCACTCCAGCCCGGGCAACAGAGCAAGACTCCGTCTCAAAATAAATAAATAAATAAATAAAAATAAATAAAAAAACTAGCAGGGTTGGTGGCACATGCCTATAGTCCCAAGTTACTCGGGAGGCTGAGGTACCTGAGCCTGGGAGGTCGAGGCTGCAATGAGCCATTATTGCACCACTGCAATTCAGCCTGGGCAACAAGAATGAGACCCTGTCTCAAAAAGAAAAAAGAAAAAAAGAGTGCAATGAATTGCACCAAGTTCAAGAGGCCAAATAATTAAAAAAAAAAAAAAAAGAGTACAATGAATTGAAAGTAAGTTTGGAGGGCATGAGAAATAAAGAGGTGTCAGAAAGAAAAGGGATTACAAATATTTACACTGGTTCTGGCACAGTAACTTTACATCATTACTGACTATATAAATTCAACAACAAATAAAATGTTTTCCAATGCTTCCAAGCTTTATTTTCACCCCAGGCCATTTTTCCTACTACCATCAAATACCTATTCCATCCCAACTTCTTCCTTCTTTCAGTAACAACTGACCTTTCCTGCTTCATTCCTATGTAACTTCCCCATCAGTTTTCTGCTTATTTTTCTTGAAAATACATTTCTTCGTATTTCCTTTATACATGCAATTTACCTACACCACCTTTCTCCTACCTACCTGGTCAATTCCTAGCCATTTCTTGAGAGACAGCTCCAATGTCACCTTATAAAGCATTCTCCAAATTAATGCCTCTATACTCACGACTTAAATTGGTCACTTTTGTCTATGATACCATTTTCAAAAAATACTGTTATTATCACTAGTATTTGCTTATGTGTCTTTCTCTAGTGAACTCCTAGAAAAGCAATCATGTTTTTTAAAATGTCAGGTACTAGATCATGGTACATAAAAGGCATTCAATATTTATTCTGACAATGGACAAAACTATAACACCTAGCGCATAGGGCTGTTATGAGGATTAAATAAGATAACACAAGTTTCTGGCACAAAATCTGCTATGTATTAAGTACTAAATAAAGATGAACAGAATTGAATTATTTTACCACGTAGGTCAATCTTTATTATATTATAAATAAGGAGACAGAATCAGATTCCAGTGATACAGATTTATCCAAGGTCAGTTGAGATGTCATCCAGAAATTTACTAATCCCAGAGGAAAAGTGACAGAATTAAGTAAAGACAGAACTAAGTAAAAGGCCGGACATGGTGGCTCCCGCCTGTAATCCCAGCACTTTGGTAGGCCAGCGTGGGTGGATCATTTGAGGTCAGGAGTTCAAGACCAGCCTGGCCAATATGGTGAAACCCTGTCTCTACCAAAAATACAAAAATGAGCAGGGCATGGTGGCGCACAATTGTAATCCCAGCTACTCAGGAGGCTGAGGCAGGAAAATTGCTTGAACCCAGGAGGTGGAGTTTGCGGTGAGCTGAGATCATGCCAATGTACTTCAACCTGGGCAACAGAGTGAGACTCCGTCTCAAAAAAAAAAACACACACACACACACAAAAAAACACAAAAAAAGCAAAAGAGCAAATTGCAAAAAAGACTTCCTTTTAACTAGGATCTGGTAAGGTTAACTATACAACCCAAACTCTCTCCTGTATTATGGTCCTCTACTCCTTGATATTCCTTTCTCTTTTCATGTGGCAACTACTCTGCTGTAAATTCTATTAATAACCCACGATTGTTCTTTTTCAATCTAGATACAATTTCATTTTTCTAAACTATACAAAATCATACCATTTCTTTCCTTATTTATCAAGAATGATGACCTATTTCCTCGTAAGCATATTTACAAATAACCCAAGTATGTATTTGTCAATAGTTTCATTTGTGATTTTTTTTTTTTTTTTTCTTTTTTGAGACAGAGTCTTGCTCTGTCGCCCAGGCTGGAGTGCAGTGGCACAATCTTGGCTCACTGCAACCTCTGCCTCCTGGGTTCAAGCAATTCTCCCGCCTCAGCCTCCCAAGTAGCAGCTGGAACGACAGGTACTGACTACCACACCTCGCTAATTTTTGTATTTTTAGTAGAGACAGGGTTTCACCATGTTGGTCACGCTGGTCTCGAATTCCTGACCTCAAGCAATTGGCCCGCCTCAGCTTCCCAAACTGCTGGGATTACAGGTGTGAGCTATTGGGCCTGGCCGTGATTTGTGATTCTTTCCTTCAAAACCTAGCAGTGTTTTTATTGAGGCCAGGAATGTGTATTTCTAGATTAAGAAATTAGGCCAGGCACGGTGGCTCAAGCTTGTAATCCCAGCACTTTGGGAGGCCGAGACGGGTGGATCACGAGGTCAGAAGATCGAGACCATCCTGGCTAACATGGTGAAACCCCGTCTCTACTAAAAAATACAAAAAAACTAGCTGGGCGAGGTGGCGGGTGCTTGTAGTCCCAGCTACTCGGGAGGCTGAGGCAGGAGAATGGCGTAAACCCAGGAGGCGGAGCCTGCAGTGAGCTGAGATCGCACCACTGCACCCCAGCCTGGGGACAGAGCGAGACTCCGTCTCAAAAAAAAAAAAAACAAAGAAATTAATACACAGGAATAAGATACCAATGGCTAGGATAGTTCCTAATACGTAGTAAATATTCAATAAATATAGGAAAAGAGAAAAAGGAAGAAGTCTAGTGTGTTTTATGGTGTTTGCTATTTTATTTCCATCAATCTGAATGGATTTTTAACTTCTAATGGGAAGATATTACCATTTTCACCAATACATCCCCAGTGCCTATTATAATACCTGGCACAAAACAAGTGCTCAGTATCTATTTGATGAGTGATTAAATCAGAGGTCAGCAAGTTTCTTCTGTAAAGGGGCAAATAAATATTTTGGTAGACATTTTATGCTTTGGCAAAGACTAAATATTTTATGCTTTTCAAGCCATATAAGCTCTGTGACAACTACTCAACTCAAATTTCCCATTGTAGCATGAAAGCAGCCATAGACAATATGTAAACAAATAGGCATGGCTATATTCCAATAAAATGTTTACCAAAAACGGTGGTGAGGCTAGGTGTATTATAACACATTCAAAAACAAAAACAAGGGATAGACCATAGTGTGCTAACCCTTGGGATGAATGAAGTCAGACTCACAGATAATAAGTAACTGCTGAAAAAGAGAGGCAACAAAGAAAAGAGGCGAAGAAGAAGAAAGGTAGAGAAGAGGGAAGTAAGGAAAGATGAATGCTACCTCTGTCTTACGAATAAAGAAAAATAAAAAGAGCTATACTTGGGGAAAACAGTTATGAAACACACATTTCCCCCCAAATAACTAAAACAACATAGTATACTTTTTCAAGTCGAAAGATGTGATCTCTTTCTAAGCGTTCTTCTGCTTGTTTCAACCCTAGCCTCTGCTCAGGTGTCAATGTAGATTCATCTATCACAGTGGCATTTTCTAAATAGTCCATCTCTGAAGAATTTTCTTTATTAGATTCATCATTCTTCATTTTACCTAGAAAAGAAACCAATCACTCAGTTATCATTAGAACTGGTATATTTTAAAATTTTTAATGGAAAACAGACATTAAATTTATACACAGAAAAATATTATTTCCTTATATTTTCCTTAGGAAAGTATACAAGTTGGTATGCATATATAAAATATAGGTAAGAGATATACATTTTATCAAAAGTCACAAAGAAAAACTTTCAAGGGTCAAATGACTAGCCTGTTCTTCCAACCTACCCATCAAGAGATACATAACTGAGACTACATTACACAAAGCTAATATAACATAATCATCTTGTAGAATCTCTCAAGTCAATCTGATAAAAAACTGTTTGGAGTACCACTCAAAGAAGATTAGTCACTGAACTAAATTCACTAGCAATTAAAACAACATAGGTATACTCCAGACCACAAACCCACACAAGGCTCCTTCTTCTTTCCTTACACAGAACTCCTGGATATCTCCACTACATTAATGGTTTTCCTTTGCTTCTCTGCCTCCTAACTAGATTGTATTCTCTTTGAGGCATAGACTATGTTTTCACCTTTGGCATCTGCAGCATGTAGCAGTATGTATCTAATCTACAGTAGGTTCCTCCACCAGTGTGATTTTTAAAATATAAACCAAATCACCTTATTCTCTTGCTTAAAACACATAAATGGCTTCTGAAGAGTTCAGAACAAAGTTTTAACTCCCTAGCGTATTACACACAGTCTCTTGCCCTCATGAAGGCAGTAAACAGAACAATTCCAAGTTGTAATAAATGTTACAAAGGAAAAAAGCAAGGAACTGAGAGGGAGACCAACTTTAAATATGGGAGCCAGAGAAGGTTTCTCTGAGGAGATACCATTTAAGCCAAAATCTAAAGAAAAAAATCTAGCTAACTTGCCTGTAACTCTAACCTCAGATCTTGCCATAACACTTTTCACTTCATATTAAATGTGCTAGAATTAATCACCAAAGCTGTTTCGAGTCTCAATGTCTTTATGTATGCCACTCCCTTCTCCATTGATACTCCCCAATTAAATTAATATTTACCTGTCCTTCAAAATTCAGCTTAAGCACCACTTGTTTCCATAAGCCGGTCTGATATTCTCTTATTCTATTACCCTCTACTATCTCACATTTACAGAGTAATCAAATTTGTATTCATTTATCTATCTCCTACATTAGATGACCAGGGTCTTACTTTTACCTTCAGATTTTAATACAATGCCTAGATCCGAGCTAATGCTCTGTGTCATGTTGAATAAACAAATCATCTGGATGTATCTATGAGCATTTCGAAAAAGAAATGCTCATAGATCATCAATAAATCTCTCCATTCTGTCCTCAAAAGCCAACTGCATGGCATCTAGAGGAACCCTGACAGTCAAGCCTACCTTTTGATAGCAGTAATTTTCTGAAGAAAGAAATGGTATGCCTCTGGAGATGGTGCATTTCCTACCACAAGAACACAGGAATTTCTAGACTAGGAAGGCAAACTCAGATAAGGATGTTATAAAAAGGATTCAAACACAAGAAGTACGGCTAGGTTACATAAGTGTTTCTTAAATTACAGTTGGAGGAACATTGATGCACTACAAGCAATTTGCAATTATGTCCTAATATTTGGAAAAAAGATTTCATTTTTTAGCAACCATTTTATTATGGAAATGTAAAAGAAAAGATGAAATCCTAGTATTATTTCTACTTTTCATGAAAAAGGATAGTAAGAAGACAATATAATAATGTAACCCTTTTCTCTTTTCTATATGTATAACGGGCCTTGTGTGACAAGGTAACCATCATCCGCAAATCTTGTAAAACTATCGTTTCTGCTAATATAAAGAACTAAAGAAAGCTGCCTAGCTTTCTTTAAAAGTCAGAAATATATGAAATTATTTAATTTTCTGGAATCAACATATAAAACAAAATAATATCAGGCAGAATGTCCTAAATTGTGTTCCAAAAACACTAGTTCATTACATGTTAATACTCTCACAGAACAAGAATTGAAAACCTGTATCCACACAAAAACTTTTACATGAATGTTCATAGAATATTCACAATAACCAAAGGTGGAAACAATCCAAAAACCCGTTTCTGATGAATGGATAAACAAAACGTGGCATATGTACACAATGGAATATTATTCAGGGGTTGCAGTCAGCTCAGGCTGCCACAACAAAATACTACAGTCTGGGTGGCTTAAACAACAGAAATTTATTTTCTCACAGTTCTGGAGACTGGAAAGTCAAAGATCAAGGTGCCGGCAGGGTCACTGTCTGGTGAGGGCTCTCTTCTTGGACTGCAAACAGCCACCTTCTTGCTGTGTGTTCACATGGCCTTTCCTTGTAGGAGAGAGGTTCTCTCTTCTTTTTTATAAGGCCAGATTAGGACCTCACCCTTATGACCTCATTTAACCTTAATTACCACCTAAAAGCCCTGTTTCCAAATACAATTATGTTGGAGGTTAGGGCCTCAACATATGAATTTGGGAGGGGATATAATCCAGTCCATAGCAACAGTCTTAAAAAGGAATGAAGTACTGATACATGCTACAACATGGATAAACCTTAAAAACATGACACTAAATGAAAGCCAGACACAGAAGACCACATAATGTATGACTTCATTTCTATGAAATATTTAGAACAGGCAAATACATAGGAATAGAAAGTGTATTAATAGTTGCCAGAGGCTAGGGAAAGGGGGGAATGGGGAGTAACTCTTAATCGGCATAGGGTTTCCTTCTGGGATGATGAAATTAGACAGTAGTAATGATTGTGCAACACTGTGAATGTACTTAGTGCCATTGAACTGTATACTTTAAAATGGTTAAGATGGTAAATCTTATATGTATTTATCACCAAAAAATTTAAATACAGAGTTAGCATACAACTAGCAATTCCCTTCTAAATATATCTACAGAAAAAATGAAAACGTACATCCACACAAAAACTTTTACACAAATGTTCAGAACAGCATTATTCAGAATAATCAAAAGATGGAAACAATCCAAATATCTATCAACTGATGAATGAACAAAATGTAATATATCCATATAATGGAATACTATTTGGCAATAAAAGGGAATGACATACTAATACATGCCATAACCTGAAGTAACTTTGAAAAAAATATGCTAAGCCAAATAAGGAAGGTACAACAGGCCACGTATTATATTATTTCATTTACATAAAACAGGCACATCTAAAGAGAAAGGAAGTAGATTCATGGTTGTCAGTGGTGAGGAGGAGGGGGTAATGAATACTGACTGCTAATGGGTACGGAGTTTCTTTGTGGAGTGATGAAAATGTTCAGAATTAGATACTGATAGTAGCGCAACTTTGTGAATATAATAAAAACTACTGAATACTTAGATTTTTTAAATAAAAAAAAATTGACCCAACAGCAAGACAGAATTATATACTTTAAAAGGATGAATTTTATGACATATAAATCCCAGCTATTTGGGAGGCTGAGGCAGGAGAATTGCTTGAACCCGGGAGGTGGAGGTTGAAGCAAGCTGAGATCGCGCCACTGCTCTCCAGCCTGGGCATCAGAATGAGACCCCATCTCAAAAAAAAAAAAAAAAAGGCCGCAAAGGAAGTTTAAGAGAACTAGCCATATGGACATTTGGGAAATGAGTGTTTAATGCAGAGGAAAAAGAAATGCAAAGTTCCTCAGATGGATATCTGGATATCTACCTTCTCAATTGAGGAAATTCAAGAAAGCCATGCAAATGGAGCAGAGAGAAAGGGTGAGAAGTAAACAAATGAGGGCAAGGCAGAGAAATAGGGGAGTGTCACAGTGTCACAGATCGTGTAAGGCTCTACTAGCCACTGTAAGAACACCAGCTTTTACTCTGATGGATGGGCAGCCACTGAAACATTCTAAATACTAGTAATGTGATCTGACTCATTTTAACAGGATCACTCTGCTTGTATACTGAAAACACAATGAACGGTGATATAAGTGAAAGTAAGATGAGTTGGTGCATGCTGCTCAAAAGCATAATCTTGACGAGCAGCATCAGCATCACTTGGGAGCTTATTAGAAATCCAATTTATCAGGCCTTACCCTAGGCTTTCTGCATCATAACACTCTGGAAATGAGGCCCAAGACTCTGCATTTCAATATGAATCCCAAACAATTTATATACATATTAAAGTTTGAGAAACGCAGATCAGGAATACTCTCTCGTCAAATATTCACCTGGCTCATTCAACTCTTTCCTTCAAGAATTTGCTCTAATATGACTTTCTCATTGATACTTTAATTCCACCACTACCAATAGTAGTATCATTCCCTATATCGTTACTATTTTATTTTTTTCAAAGGATTTAAAACCACCTTACTTAACTTACTCTATGTATTTTTTTGTTGTTGTTGTTGTTGAGGCTGGAGTACTGTGGCCGGATCTCAGCTCACTGCAAGCTCCGCCTCCCGGGATCACGCCATTCTCCTGCCTCAGCCTCCCCAGCAGCTGGGACTACAGGCGCCGCCACCTCGCCCGGCTAGTTTTTTGTATTTTTTTTTAGTAGAGACGGGGTTTCACCGTGTGTTAGCCAGGATGGTCTCGATCTCCTGACCTCGTGATCCGCCCGTCTCGGCCTCCCAAAGTGCTGGGATTACAGGCTTGAGCCACCGCGCCTGGCCTTTTCTTTTTTTTTTTTGAGATGGAGTTTTGCTCTTGTTGCCCAAGCTAGGGTGCAACGGCGCGATCTCGGCTCACCACAACCTCCGCCTCCCACATTCAAGCGATTCTCCTGCCTCACCCTCCCAAGTAGCTGGCATTACAGGCACGCACCACCATGCCTGGCTAAGTTTTTGTATTTTTAGTAGAAACAGGGTTTCACCATGTTAGCCAGGCTGGTCTTGAACTCCTGACCTCAGGTCATCCATCTGCCTCGGCCTCCCAAAGTGCTGGGATTATAGGAGTGAGCTACCGTACCTGGCCAACTTACTACATATTTTTCTTATTTATTTTGTTTGTTATCTGCCTCATCCCACTAGAAAATTAACTCCGTAAGGGTGGAATTATTGGTTCCATCACTTCTATATTCCTAATCACTAGTTCAATTCCTGGCATGTAGTGGACACCAAAAAACAAAATTTTATTGAATAAATGAATAAATGACAAAAAGAAAAATGATGTAAGTGCTAGGTGGGAGCTAAAGTTAGGCCTAACGGAGAAGACTGAGATCAATCAAATTTCTATATAACCCATCAAGTCCAAATAGATAATGATCTAGCCATGTATGGTAGCTCACGCCTATCATCCCAGCACTTTGGGAGGCCGAGGCAGGCAGATGGCTTGAGGTCAGGAGTTCGAGACCAGCCTGGCTAACATAGTGAAACCCCGTCTTTACTAAAAATACAAAAATTAGCTGAGTGTGGTGGTACACACCCGTGGTCCCAGCTACTCGGGAGGCTGAAGGACAAGAATCACTTAAGCTCAGGAGGTGGAAGTTACAGTGAGCTGTGATCACGCCACTGCACTCCAGCCTGGGCGACAGAGTGACTCTGTCTCAAAAAAAAAAAAGACGGCTGGGCACAATGGCTCACGCCTGTAATCCCAGCACTTTGGGAGGCCAAGGTGGGTGGATCACAAGGTCAGGAGTTCCAGACCAGCCTGATCAATATGGTATAACCCCGTTTCTACTAAAAATACAAAAATTAGCCAGGTGTGGTGGCATGCGCCTGTAATCCCAGCTACTCAGGAGGCTGAGGCAGGAGAATCACTTGAACCCGGGAGGTGGAGGTTGCAGTGAGCCAAGATCATACCACTGCGCTCCAACCTGGGCAACAGAGTGAGACTCTGTCTCCAAAAAAAAGATAATGATCTAAAGGTTTTACTGTATTTATTTCACAAAGAATCAATCTAATAAGAAATCATTAATTCAAATATTATTAATTTGGATGTTTTTATATGGGAAAAAAGAAGTGCTAAAACAATTATGTATAAACATGACTTCAAGGCAAATATTATACATATCATACTATACATGAATTTAAAGAGAATTAAAACATCAGAAGCACTTATTTATGAAAAATGACTGTATACTACAAATCATTTTTATTAATTTGTTAAACCAAGTTTCCCAAAAGAACCTCTACTTGGTCTACTAGCTTCCTTAAGCTAGCTTCCTGAAACTAGTTCAACTTGTTCTCCATATTAACAAGTAAAAACTGCATTTAATTGGAGTAATATAATAAGTGATAGTCATTGCCACTGCATGCCTACTATGTCTGGTACTACATGAAACCCCCTACTGGATTATTTCACTTAATCTTTATAACACAGGCAGCAGCATCTCCACTTTTTTAAAAATGAGAAAACGTATTTTTCAGGGATAGGCAGTTTATTGAAGGTTACAAAGTTAGTAAGTTAAGAAGCTGGAATTCAAAACCCATGCAATTTCACCCCAGAGCCTATATTAACTATCTATGTCATCTCAATTATTTTGTGGACTTTAAAAAAATAATAATCCTTGGCCAGGGCAGTGGCTCATGCCTGTAATCCCAGCATTTTGGGAGGCCTGATCACCTGAGGTCAGGAGTCTGAGATCAGCCTGGCCAACAGGGTGAAACCCCATCTCCACTAAAAATACAAAAATTAGTTGGGTGTGGTGACAGGTGCCTGCACCTGCAGTACCAGCTACTTGGGAGGCTGAGGTAGGAGAATCGCTTGAACTAGGAGGCAGAGGTTGCAGGGAGCCGAGATCACACCACCGCACTCTAGCCTGGACAACAGAGTGAAACTCTGTCTCAAAAAAATAAATAAATAATCTTTCAATCAGGTTTTTCACTAATTCAAATAACAAGACCCTTAACTAAGTGATCTCTTTTTTTTTTTTTTTTTTTTTTTTTGAAAAAGTCTCGCTCTATCACTCAGGCTGGAGTACAGTGGCATGATCTTGGCTCACTGCAACCTCCACCTCCTGGGTTCAGGTAATTCTCCTGCCTCAGCCTCCCGAGTAGCTGAGATTACAGGCATGTGCCATCACACCTGGCTGATTTTTGTATTTTTAGTAGAGACAGGATTTCACCATGTTGGCCAGGCTGGTCTCAACCTCCTGACCTCAGGTGATCCATGCGCCTCGGCATCCCAAAGTATTGGGATTACAGGCATAAGCCACCGTGCCTGGCCAATTAAGTGACCTTAAACACCACTATTTCCTGGCCAGATGTAGTGGCTCATGCCTGTAATCCCGGCACTTTGGGAGGTCAAGGTGGGGGTATCACTTGAGGCCAAGAGTTCAAGACCAGCTTGGCCATCATAGTGAAACCCAGTCTCTACTAAAAATACAAAATTAGCCAGGCGTGGTGGTGCACACCTGTAGTCCCAGCTGATGCAGGAGAATTGCTTGAACATGGGAAGCAGAAGTTGCAGTGAAGCCAAGATCACACCACTGCACTCCAGCCTGGGTGACAGAGCAAAACCCCGTCTCAAAAACAAAACAAAACAAAACCACCACCACTATTTCCTGAATCATTCAAGTACCATGATGTTTACATTTTTCCCATATCTAAACATTACCAGTATTATCACTTACTTGATTCTGTCTCTAAACTGACTTAGTTTTTAAATTTGGCCTTATCCTCAGCCTTAATATACAATTATGAGACTGAGACACATAAAAGTCAACTCTTTTAAAATTCTTTTAAGTCTGTCGATATAGCACCATCTGTGTACCACGAGAAATCAAAATAAGCTATTTCTGAATTCTTTACCATTGCTTCTCAAAGTGTGGCAAATAATGATACAGAAATAGGTTCTTTTTATTTCTACATCAAGATAATGCTGTATTCTTCCAGCCATGAAAACACCAGGAAAAAAAGATTATAAAAGAAATCATTTAAACAAAATCAGAATTAAAGTTACTCAAAAGACATAGACAATATTTCTAAACAATTAAAACTAAAATCAGGATCCCACAACAAAATGAATTTTACAACACTTCTCAAGTGAACTCTAAGTGTCCAACCAATCTCTGCTTCCAGCCCTGTTCCTATCGAAGAATTTCCTGCATCATACTCAAAAGGATTTTTTTAAAAATCTGATCACAGCATTACTTTACTTAAAACTCTTCCATGCCTGTAATCCCAGCATTTTGGGAGGCTGAGGCAGGTGGATCAAAAGGTCAGGAGTTCGAGAAGAGCCTGGTCAACATGGTGAAATCCCACTTCTACTAAAAATAAAAAAGTTAGCTGGGCGTGGTGGCAGATGCCTATAGTCCCAGCTACTTGAGAGGCTGAGACAGGAGAATCGCTTGAACCCAGGAGGCGGAGGTTGCAGTGAGCCGAGATCGCATCACTGTACTCCAGCCTGGGCAACAAAGCGAGACTCCATCTCAAAAAAAACAAAAACCAAAAAAAAACTCTTCAATGGCTTCTGAAAATACTCAGGATAAAGTTCAAACTTTCTGGTATGGCTTAGAAGTAACTGATATTCCTGTGTTCCCTTTCAGTTGCATCTTTGCCATTCTCAACCTCAACTTTCTGCTCCAGCCATACTAAGTCTCAGTAACACTCAATCTCACAATTTATGTCACCTATTTTGTCTGCCCAAAGTCTAAATCTCACTATTTAATCATGTGCTCTCTCAACTTTAAGTTTTTGGCACTGAAAATCATTGTTTATCTGTATCACCCTCCTATCAGACTGGAAGCTTCCTTGAAGTTTAGGGCTATGGTTTTTTTTTTTTTTTTTGTCTGTTTGTTTTGGTTTTCCACTGTAAACAAACGTTTGATATATATATATATGTGTATATATATACACACACACACTCAATACATACATATTTGGTGAATGAACGAGCAATACATTATCAAGACCACTTAAACAGAGTATGTACGTGTACGAGCACGTGTCTACCAACTAAAGAAGACACTAAATTTTTATTTGCGCAGTCTTTGTACCTATCATAATAAATGAAAAGGCTTTTTTTTAGCTTCACCAAGAATCAATCTAATAAGAAACCATTAATCCAAGTATTATTAATTTGGATGTTTTCATACGGGAACCAAAGTGCTAAACAATTATGTATAAACATGACTTTTTGTAATTAAAATGGTTAAACCAGGGATAATCTGAGGAACATTAATATACAAAAATCCCTCCAAAAAATGACTTACTTAAATCGTCCGATATGTCTTCAATTCCTGAAGCACTATCATCAGAATCACCAGTATTATCTGCACATGTTTGTTGCTTCTGAGATTGTGGTGAGTTTTGCAGAGCATATTTTTCTCCCTCTACAGCTTCGATATTCACTTTGTCCACAGAAGTAAAGGAGCTTGGAATTTTTTTTCCAATCTGTTGTAATTCTGTCTTCTGTCTCATGTCTTTCAACAGTAAACTGGGTCCCTTTTCTGCTTCTGCTGGTGAACTCGGTACCTTTTCTGACTTTATCTGAGAACTGGCTTTTTCTGCTTTCACTGAATTAGGTGACTTTGGTGATTTTTCTGCTTTTGCCTGTAAACTGGTTGCCTTTTCTAATTTTGCCTGTGAAATGGGTGCCTTTTCAGCTTTCACCGGTGAATTAGGAAATTTTTTTGTTTTGCAATGACTTTGATCTCGAAGGACTAATCCCAAATCTTTAGGACCTGGAAGGTTGGTAGCATTTACTTTACATGATTTAACTTCTGTTTTTTCTATACAAATATCATTTTGCTTATTTTTTTTACTACTATTCCTATTTGGAGAGCTGTTCCCAATTTCTTTTATGGATTTATCATTTCTAGCTTTCAATGTTTGATTACTTATAACTTGAACTGCTTTGTTTTCTTCACAAATAACATTCTTCTTTGGTTCATGATTTTCACTTTTTAAGGTCTTAGAATCTTCCATTATTTGAAAATTTGCTTCTTTCCAATTGTGATATTATAAAATGGCAGATCTCCAGTAGTTTAAATTGCTTCAAATCCAGTTTAGGCAAGCAAACTATTGGGTTAAAAAAAAAAAAAAAAGAAGTATCTGTTATTTTAAATGCCAAAACCATTTTTTTGTGGTTAGACATTAAAAAACAATTTTTTAAACTTGTTATAAAAACTGAAGACATAGTTAAAAAAAAAAAAGACAAAACTCAGAAAACTGTATGAGAAGGAGTTACAGCGCACTAGATAAATAACCAAATGCTCATCAAGGGAATTCTAATGTAATTATGGTAATAAGGCACCAAAATAAAGAATTTTACAAGTAAAATTCGTTTCATATTCCTTTAAGAATTTCAACAGAAAACTAAAACTTGCAATTGAATATATCACAATTAACATGAAAAGAAACAAGAATAAAGAAAACACAAGAATTCCAATCTTGGCTGGGTGCAGTGGCTCACGTCTGTAATCCCAGCACTTCAGGAGGTCAAAGCGGGTGGATCATCTGAGGTCAGGAGTTCGAGACCAGCCTGACCAACATGATAAAATCCCATCTCTATTAAAAATACAAAAATTAGCCAGGCATGGTGGCATGCACCTGTAATCCCAGCTACTCAGGGGCTGAGACAGGAGAATCACTTGAACCCGGGAGGTGGAGGCTGCAGTGAGCTGAGTTCGCGCCATTGCACTCCAGCCTGGGCAACAAGAAGGAACGAAACTCCATCTCAAAGATGGAGAATTCTAATCTTTCTGTGCTATAATCAGTTTATGGAATCCTAAATGGTAAAATCTTGCCCACAAGACTTTTCCACTAACTAGCATCTATTTGTACCTCTAACCTACCTCAAACTTACCTCAAACTGGACTCTCTAAATATGGGAAAACAGTAGACTTTTTCCACCTTGAAGTAAAAACGGGTTCAAATGAATTCGCTGAAGTATACGTTAAAAACCAACAGGGGGCCGGGCGCGGTGGCTCAAGCCTGTAATCCCAGCACTTTGGGAGGCCGAGACGGGCGGATCACGAGGTCAGGAGATCAAGACCATCCTGGCTAACACAGTGAAACCCCGTCTCTACTAAAAAATACAAAAAAACTAGCCAGGCGAGGTGGCGGGCGCCTGTAGTCCCAAGCTACTTGGGAGGCTGAGGCAGGAGAATGGCGTGAACCCGGGAGGCGGAGCTTGCAGTGAGCTGAGATCCGGCCACTGCACTCCAGCCTGGGTGACAGAGCAAGACTCCGTCTCCAAAAAAAAAAATAAAATAAAAACCAACAGGGGCCGGGTGCAATGGCTCATGCCTGTAATCCCAGTACTTTGGGAGGCCAAGGTGGGCGGATCACGAGGTCAGGAGTTCAAGACCAGCCTGACCAACATGGAGAAATCCCGTCTCTACTAAAAATACAAAAATTAGCTGGGCATAGTGGCACATGCCTGTAATCCCAGCTACTCGAGAGGCTGAGGCAGGAGAATTTCTTGAACTAGGACCCAGGAGGCGGAGGTTGCAGTGAACCAAGATTGCACGATTGCACTCCAGCCTGGGTTACAGAGTGAGACACTGTCTCAAAAACAACAACGAAAAAATGGAACTTAAGAGTTTAAAAAATAATAATAATAGTAATAATCTCTATGACACTATAATAGTGAATACCTATCATTATACATTTGTATAATGATACAAAATGCATATTACCAACAATGAACCCTAATGTAAACTATGGACATTGGGGGATGATAAGGTATCAATGTGGGCCAATGTAGGTTCATCCACTGTAATATGCTACTCTGGTGCCAGATGTTGAAAGTGGGGGAGACTATGCATGTGTGGCAACTTTGTACTTTCTGCTCAGTTTTGCTGTGAACCTAAAAGTGTTCTAAAAAATGTCAGCCAGGCATGGTGGCTCACACCTGTAATCCCAGCACTTTGGGAGGCCAAGGTGGGCAGATCACAAGGTGAGGAGTTCAAGACCAGCCTGGCCAACATGGTGAAACCCCATGTCTATTAAAAATACAAAAATTGGCTGGGTACGGTGGCAGGCGCCTGTAAAATCCCAGCTACTTAAGAGACTGAGGCAGGAAAACTGCTTGAACCCAGGAAGCAGAAGTTGCACTGAGCTGAGATTGTACCACAGCACTCCAGCCTGGGTGACAAAGCAAGACCCCATCTCAAAAAAATAATAATAATAATAATAATGTCAAGGCCGGGTGCATGGCTCACACCTGTAATCCCAGCATTTTGGGAGGCCAAGGTGGGCAGATTGTTTGAGTACAGGAGTGCAAGACTAGCCTGGACAACATGGCGAAACCCCGTCTTTACAAAGAAAACAAATTAGCCGGCCACTGTGGCGTGCGCCTGTAGTCCCAGCTACTTAGGAGGCTGAGGTGGGAAGATCGCTTGAGACCAGAAGGCAGAGGTTGCAGTGAGCTAAGATTGCATCCCTGCATTCCAGTCTGGGCAACAGCGTGAGACCCTGTCTCAAAAAAAAAAAAAAAAAAAAAAAGTGATTTTATTAAAACATCAGGATGTTTTTTACTATTCACTTTGCCCTATACACCTTAAATTCAGATCCGTTTCTAAACAAAGATTAATAATATGAATAAAAATTAGAGTCCTTCTGCCAGCAAAAGCAAACTGCATAGAATTAAAATGTACCATCTTTGATTTTACCTGGTTGATTTACTAAATTACAAATTTAGGTAAACCTCTCTATCATATAACTTTACATCATATAAACACAATAATCTTACCTAAAATAGAGAGTTCACTCTTTAATAATCGCTCACTGCAGCCTGGAACTCCTGAGCTCAAATGATCCTCCTGCCTCAGCCTCCCAAGCCGCTAAGAACACAGGCGCACACCACCACACCTGGCTGATTTTTGTTGTTGTTGTAGAGACAAAGTCTCACTATGTTGCCCAGGCTTGTCTAAAACTCCTGGCCTCAAGTGACCCTCCCACCTCAGTCTCCCAAAGCACTGGGATTACAGGGATGAGCCACCATACTTGGCCAATAATTCTTCTTTATAGTGCAGTCCTCTACATTCTCTGCCTTGTTTGTCCAGAGTAATATTGTCTTTTACTTCAAAAATGTATTAGGTTCTTCTTTCTAAATTATAATAATAATTATTGAAATCAAAACCATACTGGATATAGTGTCAGTTGGAGTCTAGCAAAGTATTTTTAAAAATTTTTTAATAAAAAAAATTTTTAAGCCACACTGCATTTTCACCATTACTATTTTGACTAACATTTTCCAGTAAAAGCTATAGAAACTTAAAACTGTAAAAGAATGCTTTTGTTCCTAATTTTTATACATATGAATTTAATTAATACATTCTGCTTTTATTATTCTCGATAAAGTGTTTTACATAACTGTCAAAAAAGCTGTCAAAACATATGACTATTTCTAAATTCTTGTGAGAACTGCTGCAGGGTCCTCATTTTAAAAACTACAAATGAGCTCTATTTAAAAAATTAAAATGAGTTATATTTCTAAAAGATTAGTTTTACCTTGTCTAGTAACCAAAATATCTTTAAATTTTTAAAGCTAGTCTGCTATAACGATTCTTTAATAATTTTGTAGATGTCATCTGACAAAAGCTATAAATAAAGATTTGAAATAACAATGCTGATCCACAATTTTGCTTGTAAAACATTTTAGACAATTTATTCATCCACTCAAAAAATACACCATAAATCAAGTTTGTATACATAAACAAAAGCTACAAAGATTAAAAAAAGAAAAAAATTAATGTACCTAATATAGATCAATGTACCTGGAGAGTTCAAAAATTGACAGGTTTTCATTTTGAGTAATTTTTTTTTTTTCCTTCTTTTTTGAGACATGGTCTTGCGCTGTCATTCAGGTTAGGGGGTAAAGTGGTACAATTACGACTCACTGCAGCCTTGACCTCCCCAGGTTCAAGTAATCCTCCTATCTCAGCTACCCACGTAGCGGGGACTACAGGTATGTGCCACCATGCCAAGCCAATTTTTGTATTTTTTGTAGAGGCAGAGTTTCGCTGTGACACCCAGGCTGGTTTCGAACTACTGAGCTCAAGCGATCCTCCTGCCTTGGCTTCCCAAACTGCTAGGACTACAGGCATGAGCCACTGCGTCAGCCACTTTGGGTAATTTTTCATATAACTAAAAATACATTTAAATTACTAATAGGAGGTTGCAGTGAGCTGAGACCATGCCATTGCACTCCAGTCTGGGTGGCAGAGTAAGATTCCATCTCAAAAAAAAAAATTGCTAATAGGAATGTGTTATGAAAAAGACTATTTTCGCTTCTTCCTCATCTTTACTCTTTATTTTTTAAGGGTACATAGTAGGTATATATATTTATGGGGTACAAGAGATGTTTCAGTACAGGCATGCAATGTAAAACAAGCACATCATAGAGAATGGGGTATCCATCCCCTCAAGCATTTATCCTTTGAGTTATAAACAATCCAGTTACACTCTTTATTTGTTTTGTTTTGTTTTTTTTTTTTTGAGACGGAGTCTCGCTCTGTCGCCCAGACTGGAGTGCAGTGGCCGGATCTCAGCTCACTGCAAGCTCCGCCTCCCGGGTTCACGCCATTCTCCTGCCTCAGCCTCCCGAGTAGCTGGGACTACAGGCGCCCGCCACCTCACCCGGCTAGTTTTTTGTATTTTTAGTAGAGACGGGGTTTCACCGTGTTAGCCAGGATGGTCTTGATCTCCTGACCTCGTGATCCGCCCGTCTCGGCCTCCCAAAGTGCTGGGATTACAGGCTTGAGCCACCGCGCCCGGCCTTTACACTCTTTATTTGTAAAAGTACAATTAAGTTACAATTAACGATAATCGGCCCCACATCTTTTCTTGTAAGAGTAGCCAATGTCTTATTGTCTCAAAAATTTTATCGCAAAATTGCTATTTTCAACATTTTCTTTGAAGCTATCAGAGTACGAAATTTTCCCCAAAAAGCTGTAATTCCTAGAAATGAAGTTCTCTCTGAGGAAAGAGTGTTTTGAAGATAAGGCTCAGCTGGGCACGGTGACTCACACCTGTAATCCCAGCTGTATGGGAGGCTGAGGTAGGCCGATTGCTTGAGCTCGCAAGTTCGAGGCCAGCCTGGGCAACATGGTAAAACCCTGTCTCTACAAAAAATACATGAATTAGCCAGGTGTGGTGGTATGCGCCTGTAGTTTCAGCTACTTGGGAGGCTGAGGTAGGAGGATGGCTTGAGCCCAGGAGGCAGAGGTTGCAGTGAGCTGAGATAGCACCACTGCATTCCAGGGTGGGTTACAGAGCCAGACCTTGTCTCGAAAAAAGAAAACAAATGAAGGCTCACTGCTTCCCCTGCACACTTTATTTGGTTGAAACAAATAAAAATAATACAATTCAAATAACCTCAAATCATGGAAAAAAATAATATCAGAACTAACTTCTAGTTCCTGGTTACATTTTTAGAATATGGTAAATGGGTATTAAATGAAATTCTAACCTTAATTAACCAACTGTATCTTATTAATTATCAAGAAAATGCACATTTTTTTTTTTTTCAGAGCCAGGGTCTCCCTGTGTCACCCAGGCTGGGGTGCAGTGATGCCATTCTAACTCACTACAGCTTCGAATTCCTGGGCTAAAGCGATCCTTCCAGCTGATGGGGCTGGACTGGGGGACCACACTTAATGAACCACTGCTGTAAGAAGTGATCCTGAAAGCAGAAATGAAGGGATTTCTGTACAGTCTTACAGTGAACAATCCGATTCATGTCAGTCTCCCCATGAGATTCTAAAGTCCATGAGGTAAGAAATCATTTCTGATTTTGCTTATCATTACGTCTTCTGGGCCTACCACAGTGCCTAATACAAAGTGGGCACCCAATAAATGCATTAGATGGATTTTTAAAAAGTAATCTGAATTATTTTTAATTGTTCACACTTAAAAAATACATGAAATCCAAAAGATGTTTAATTGCATCATACTTTATGTTGTCTACAACGTAAGTAGGAAATCTCTCTCTTTCAGAAAGCTTTCCATAACCTACTCCTCCACCCTCCTACCCAGGGTGGGCTCAGATAAGTATGCCTCTTCTTAAGGAACTTTTTACTTTTCTCACAGCACTTAACACTTAAACCTATTTACGCTTTTACTTCCTATTTGAACAGCAGAGACTGTCTTTTCTCATCTTTTTTTATTTTTATTTATTTATTTTGTTTTTTGAGAGAGTCTCACTCTGTTGCCAGGCTGGAGTGCAGTGGCACCATCTCGGCTCACTGCAAACTCTGCTTCCCGGGTTCAAGCGAATCTCCTGCCTCAGCCTCCCGAGTAGCTGGGATTACAGGCATGTGCCACCACGCCCACCTAATTTTTGTATTTTTAGTAGATACGGGGTTTTACCATGTTGGCCAGGATGGTCCTGACCTCATGTTCTGCCCGCCTCGGCCTCCCAAAGTGCTGGGATTACCATGCCTGGCCTCTGTTTTTAAGAAAACAAATACATTTACATGGTTGAAAACAGTACTCTCTTGCCAACTCCCAATGTCTCTCCTCAGAAGCAACTACCTACCAACTACCTACCTCCTCAGAAGCAACTACCTTCAATTTATTTTATCTCCATATTTCTAAACAACATACTTAAGATAATACTGCTTGTTTTGTTTTAGCTTTTTTTTTTTTTTCAGACGGAGCCTCGCTCTGTCGCCCAGGCTGGAGTGCAGTGGCCGGATCTCGGCTCACTGCAAGCTCTGCCTCCCGGGTTTACGCCATTCTCCTACCTCAGCCTCCCCGGTAGCTAGGACTACAGGCGCCCGCCACCTCAGGTGGGCTAATTTTTTTTTTTTTTTTCCGGTATTTTTTAGTGGAGACGGGGTTTCACCGTGTTAGCCAGGATGGTCTCAATCTCCTGACCTCGTGATCCGCCCGTCTCCGCCTCCCAAAGTGCTGGGATTACAGGCTTGAGCCACCACGCCTGGCCTTTTTTTTTTTTTTTGATACAGTATCTCACTCTGTCACCCAGGCTGGAGTGCAGTGGTGTGCAATCATGGTTCACTGCAGCCTTGACCTCTCGGGCTCAAGCGAGCCTCCCACCCGACCACACCTGGCAATTAAAAAAAATTTTTTTTATGGAGACAGGGTCTCACCATATTGTCCAGGCTGTCTCAAACTCCTGGGCTAAAGTGATCCTCCTGCCTTGGCCTGCTCAAGTGCTGGGATTACAGACATGAGCTACCGCACCCGGCTTTAGCTATTATCTGCTAACTTCCTACATGAAAGATATGGATTTGGCTATCTCAAATATTCCCCCTAAAAACATAGATAATTGTGCAACGTATCTCCCCACCCTACCACCATCCTCCTAGGATGATTTTAGTAAGATATGCCAATAGTCTTCACAGTTAAGCCAACTATACTATAGCACAGTTTCCCAGGTGCCCATAAAAACTCACTTTCTCCTTTCTCCTGAGCACATGACTAGTCTACATTTCACAAACTTCTCTGCAGTTTGGTGTGGCCTTATGATAAAGTTCTCACTTCCTCGTGCTCTCTTTCTTTTTTCACTGAATAAAATTCTCAACTGCCCAGCTTCAATCACTCAACCAACCATCATGTTCTAATCCAGACCAGTGAGTCTCAAACTTTTGTGTATAGGAATAAACAACTAAATGCAATTCTGATTCAGTAGATTGGGAGTGGGTTCTGATACTCTGCATTTCCAACAAGCCTAGGTCATGTCCACTGAGCTAGTCCTTGGCCATACTTTTGGTAAGACAGCAGGATCAATGTAACCTGGGCCCCTGACCACATGCAACAAACTACTCATCTAGATCTCCTGACCACTTACCCAGCAACTATTACGTAAGAAAGGAATAAAACTCTTTGTTTTTTAAGCCACTCTATTACTGGATCTAGCTTTTGACTTAAGAAAGATATATACTTAATCACATTTCCCTTTTGGTATACTTTTCAGTTTTATCTGAAATTAATCACTTCTTCATTTTTCTTAAGCTTCTTGTACATACCTATCAATAATTCACTGACAGAACTATAAATATCCTCTCAGTAAGATCAAACACATCAAGTAATTTGGTTTTGTTGTTGCTGTTCTCTCCTTGGATATCCTTTCTTGGGAGCTTTCTGGTCATTACTATACTTTCACTACAGTTGTCGTTATACTGAGACCTCCTTTCACTATCATCCTACCAATTCCCTTACACTCTCTCATGCTGACTCTTCTTTTTACCTCTTCCATGATTCATTCCCTTGTTTTTGGTGGAACACATCCCCCAGCAGCTTTCTAAGAAAGGAAACATGAGGCCAGGCACAGTGGCTCACGGCTGTAATCCAAGTACTCTGGGACGCTAAGGCAGGTAGATCACTTGAGCCCAGGAGTTCAAGACCAGCCTGGCATGGTGAAATCTCGTCTCTATTAAAATACAAAAAAAATTTACCCAGGTGTGGTAGCACACACCTGGGATTACACACCTGTAATCCCAGCTACTGGGGAGACTGAGGCACAAAAATCACTTGAACCGGGGAGGCGGAGATTGCAGTGAGCTGAGATTGCGCCACTGAACTCTAGCTTGTGCAACAGTGTGACATTCGGTCTCAAAAAAAGGAAGAAAACATGAAAGATATTGAAGAAAATAATTATGCCCCACTTCCAATATTTCGTTCTATGTAGAGGGATACCCGTTATCATAACATTCCTACCTCTTTCCACTCCCCTCGTTCATTCCTTACCTAAGGAGAAGAGGTAACTTATTTCATCAGTGAGTCTGGGAAAATCATCCAGACAAAACTTAGCATCGTCCCCTCTCCTTCCCATTCTGTTCCATCATACCCTAACATTTACAGGTGTAAGCCTCACATAGGGCCTGCAGTTGTTCGGCTCTGCCAGTTCCTGAGGGCTAAGTCTGCCTAATTCTGGCATTCAGTATTAGCAAACCAGTTGAATGTATAAGCTGCCTTCCCCAAACTGAACCATATCAAAAATACAATTATAAAAACTAAATAAAAATAAAATTATATTCTAGTCTCCATATGCTTCGTTTCACCCAATTTGTTTAAAATTCAGGAAAGCAAAAGGGGTGCTATTTATCAGACCCCTGTAAACTCCAACCAGATGTAAATTTTATAATACTGCATACTTGAAATGTCTTTATTGTATCTTCACACCTCATTTAGTTAGGTATAAAATTCTGGGTTAGGGCCAGGCACGGTGGGACTGCATGCCTGCAATCCCAGTACTTTGGTAGATTGAGGTGGGAGGATCATTTGAGTTCAGAAGTTTAAAACCAGCTCAGGCAACATGGCAAAACCCTGTCTCTACCAAAAAAAAAAAAAAAAAAAAATCAGCCAAACATGGTGGTGCATGCCTATGATCCCAGCTACTCAGGAGGCTGAAGTAGAAGAATCACTTGAGCCCGGGAGGTCAAGGCTGCAGTGAGCCGTGATGGTGCCACTGAACTCCAGCCTGGGTGACAGTGCAACACTCTGTCTCAAAAAAATAAAATAAAATTCTAGGTTAGAAATTATTCATTCAAAATGTCACAGGTTCCTTTTCAATGATTGCTAGTTTCTGGGACTGCCACTGAGAAAATTATGCCATTCTTACTCTTTACCTTTTTTACTGACCTTTTCTCTATGAAAACTTCTAGGATAATCTCTTTGCTTTGGTATTCTGAAATTTCCAAGCGATAAGCCTGCTGTAGATATCTCCTCATTTGTCTTGTTGCATAGTCAAGCTGGCTCTTTTCATCAGTAATTCACATCATTCACTTCTATAAATTTTTTTTCTTCTATCTACTATAAATTCCTCCTGTTCATCTTCTCTGTTCTCTTTCTATTGCTCCTATTAATTAGACTTGGGCCTCCTAAATTGATCCTCCAATTTTCTTATCTTTTCTCTCCACTCTTCCACCTTTATTTTTGTTCTCCTTTCTAGGTTTTCCTCAACTCTATCTTCCAACTATTCTATCATATTTTTACTTCTAAGAACTCTCACACTCTAATTATTCCTTTTTACAGCACTCTGATCTTGTTTCATAGTTATAATCTCATATTTTTAAAGACCACTAATATTCAGAACATTAAAACTTTTTCTCAAACTCTTTTCTGCCCTCTGTATTTTTTGTTCTCTGGCATTTTGTTCCCTAGGCAATACTGTTTATTATCTTCTCTACCAAGCATACTAACATATGCATAATAGAAGTCACAGAAAGAAGAGAAGGGTATAGAAAAAATATTTGAAGAAACAATGGTTAGAAACTTCCCCAATCTGATGAAAGACACAGTATATACCTCCACAAAGCTCAATAAACTTTAAGCAGAATAAACTCAAAGAAATTCACACCAAGACACAGAGTCAAATGTCAAAACCAAAGAGAACTTTGAAAGAAGCAAGAGAGTTTAACTCATTAAACACAAAAGTTAACAGCTGACTGCCCATAAGAAACCATGGAAATGAGAGGGCAATGCAGTGACATATTTGAAGTCCCGAAAGAAAAAAGCTGCGAACTAAGAATTCTCTAGCCAGTAAAACCACCCTTCAAGAATGAAGAAGAAATTATATTTCCAGATAAACAAAAAGTGAGAAAGTTCATTCTGCCCTACAAGTGCTAAAAGAAATTCTTAATGCTGAGACGAAAAGACACTAGACAGTAACTCAAATCCGTAACAAGAAATAAAGAACACTAGTAAAAATAACTACATAGGTAAATATAAAAGCCAATATTATTGTAATTTTGGTAACTCTTGGGTTTTTCCCTTTATATGATTTAAAAGACAAATGCATAAAAATTCATTACAAACCTATGTTAACAGGCACATACTGTATAAAGATGTAATCTGTGACAATAAAAATATAAAGGAAGAGAGAAAGATGAGTAAGAGCAGAGTATTTGCGTACTATTTCAACTAAGCTGGCATTACTCAAACTAGGTTGTTTAAATTTAAGATGTTAATTACATCGTTATCCTCAAGGCAACCACTAAGAAAGCAACACACACACACAAAATCAAAACAGGATTATAATTCTATAAAAAATCAACTGAATACATAAAAAGGCAGCATTAGAGAAACAAAAAACATAAAAAACATGGAAAAGAAAGAGCTAAATGGCAGAAGTAAATCCTTCCTTATCAATAATTACTTTAAATGTAAATGAATTAAACTTTCCAATTAAAAAGAGAGATTGGCCAGGCATGGTGGCTCACGCCTGTAATCCCAGCACTTTGGGAGGCCGAGGCAGGTGGATTATCTGAGATCAGGAGTTCGCAACCAGCCTGGAGAACATGGTGAAACCCTGTCTCTACTAAAAATACAAAAAAAAAAGTGGGTGTGGTGGTGGGTGCTTATAATCCCAGCTACTTGGGAGGCTGAGGCAGGAGAATCACTTGAACCCAGGAGATAGAGGTTGCAGTAAGCTGAGATTGCGCCACTGCACTCCAGCCTGGGCAACAAGAGTGAAATTTCATCTCGAAAAAATAAAATTAAATTAAATTTTAAAAATAAAAATAAGCTTGGCACTATGGCTCAAACCTGTAATTCCAGGACTTTGGGAGGCTGAGGCTGGTGGATCACCTGAGGTCAGGAGTTCGAGACCAGCCTGACCAACATGGAGAAACCCCGTCTCTACTAAAAATACAAAATTAGCCAGGCATGGCGGCGCGTGCCTGTAATCCCAGCTACTTGGGAGGCTGAGGAAGGAGAATTGCTTGAACCGGGAGGCGGAGGTTGTGGTGAGTTGAGATCATGCCATTGTACTCCAGCAGCCTGGGTAATAAGAGTGAAACTCCATCTCAAAGTAAGTAAGTAAATAAATAAATAAATAAATAAATAAATAAATATTTTTAAAAAATAAGAGAGATTGGCAAAGTGGAAAACGTATAATCTATCATCTATCTACAAGATTCACTTTAGATACAAAGAGCAAAGGCGTTATAAGAAAAAATGAAAAAAGATATTCCATGCAAAAAGTAATCAAGATAGAGCTGGGGCTACATTGTTATCAGATAAAATAACACTTTAAGTCAAAAAAGGTTACAAAATACAAAGAAGGATATTATATATTGATAAAAGGTTCAATCCAGCAAGGACATATAACAGTTATAATCATATGTACCAAACAACAGTGACTTAAAATATAGGAAACAAAAGTTAACATAATCGTAAAGAGAAATTGTTCTATAATCATACTGGGAGACTTCAACACCCCACTTTTCAATAACAGAGCAACCAGACAAAAGATCAGAAAGGAAATAGAGGATTTGTGTAACACCATAAACTAATTTGACTGGCTGGGCATATTGGCTCACGCCTATAATCCCAGCACTTTGGGAGGCCAAGGCAGGTGGATTATCTGAGGTCAGGAGACCAGCCGGGCCAACATGGCAAAATCCCATCTCTACTAAAATACAAAAATTAGCCAGGCATGGTGGTGCATGCCTGTAATCCCAGCTACTCAGGAGGCTGAAGCAGGAAGATTGCTTGAACCAAAGAGGCAGTTTGCCGTGAGTCGAGATCAGGCCACTGCACTTCAGCCTGGGCAACAAGAGCGAAACTCTGTCTCAAAAATAAATAAATAAACAAACAAACAAACAAATTAGACCGGCTGGGCATGGTGGCTCATGCCTATAATCCCAGCACTTTGGGAGGCCAAAGGGGGCAGATCACTTGAGGTCAGGAGTTCAAGAAAAGCCTGGGTAACATGGTGAAACCCCGTCTCTACTAAAAATACAAAAAGTAGCTGGGTGTGGTGGCACACACCCGTAGTCCCAGCTGCTTGGGAGGCTGAGGCACAAGAATCGCTTGAACCTGGGAGGTGTAGGTTGCAGTGAGCCAAGATCACACCACTGCACTACAACCTGGGTGAAAGAGTGAGACTCCATCTCAAAAAAATAAAATAAAATAATTTGACCTAACAGATATAAAGGCCTCTATCCAACATCAGCAGAATATACATTCTATCCACAATGGGCATGTAACATGAAAGACAAATAAATGCTCTTGTTTTGGCAACTGAGAAAAAAAAGGGAGCTGGGTGCCATGGTTCATGCCTGTAATCACAGCACTTTTGGAGGACAAGGTGGGAGGACCGCTTGAGTCCAGGAGTTTGAGACTAGCCTAGGCAACACAGGAGACTCCATCTCCACAAAAAATAAAAAATTAGCCAGGCACCTGTAGTCCCAGTCTCAAGAGGCTGAAGTGGGAGGATTACTGCACCTGGCAGGGGAAGGCTACAGTGAGCTGCAATCACACCACTGCACTCCAGCCTAGGCAACAGAGCAAGACTGTCTCAAAAAAAAAAAAAAAAGAAAGAAAGAAAAGAAAAAGAAAATAAAAGAAACATGAATGATCAAAGAATCCTATCATATCTTTCCTTACTAATGTTACTTCCCTGAATTAACCACTTATTCTAAAAATGATGATGCAGAAGGAAAGGGAAAGATAGTGCAATTCGTATCTCCTCTTCCTTTCGTTCCTGCCTTACTTGTCACCAAGTTAAAGAAAAGGGAGTGTTGTGTCCAGGTAAAGTGGCTTACACCTGTAATCCCAACACTTTAGGGTGCCAAGACAATCCTCCCACCTCAGCCTCCCAAAGTAATCCTGGAATTACAGGTGTGAGGCACCACTAGTTATACAATTTGTAGATAATTTGTCCTGGGTTGCAAAGTTACAGAATCGCTATTTCAATAGGGTAAGGAACACAACAGTAATCATGCTGATGAAGGGAAAGGATAAAGCCAAAAAGAGGCTTTACAGTGAAATTAGGGATTTAAAAAAAAAAAAAACTAAAGAAACATACATATATAGATAATTCAGAAAATTTTGGTTAGAAGAATCATTTTGAATCATATGAATAGGAACTACCAAAGAAAATAGAGGTGAATATCACTAGAAGATGGAAATTAAGTGTTAGATACATTCAATGTTATGCTTCTGATTGCCCAACATGGATGTCAGGAATTACACTAAAGTATCAGTGAATATAAATGGGTGACCTAGAGATTCCTAGATTGAAATGACAATGTCAGACAAGAAATATAGCCAGCAGGACACCTGTCTTACAAGAAAACGAAGAACAGACAGTAGGTAGTAAACTACAGATATAATTTCCTGGCTTTGAGGAAACAGGTATGGGAGAAAAAGCAACATTCAAGACATTACCCACATTAACAATGCCACAAGTTCCTACAAAAAGTCCTGGAGCTCTTATAAATTTTCAGTTTTAAAAAAAGATGGCAGAGTAGGGTGCGGTGGCTCACACCTATAATCCCAGCACTTTGGGAGGCCGAGGTGGGTGGATCACCTGAGGTCAGGAGTTCAAGACTAGCCTGACCAATATGGTGAAACCCTGTCTCTACAAAAAGACAAAAATTAGCTGGGAGTGGTGGCACACGTCTATAATCCCAACTACTCAGGAGGCTGAGGCAGAAGAATCACTTGAACCAGGAGGCAGAGGTTACAGTGAGCCAAGATTGTGCCACTGCACTCCAGCCTGGGTGACAAAAGCAAGACTCCGTCTTAAAAAAAAAAAAAAAAAAAAAGGCCAGGCGCAGTGGCTCAAACCTATAATCCCAGCACTTTGGGAGGCCAAGGCGGGCAGATCACAAAGTCAGGAGATCGAGACCCTCTTGGCTAACACGGTGAAACCCTGTCTCCACTAAAAATACAAAAAAATTAGCCAGGCATGGTGGCAGGCGCCTGTAATGCCGGCTACTTGGGAGGCTGAGGCAGGAGAATGGCGTGAACCCGGGAGGCAGAACTTGCAGTGAACCAAGATTGCGCCACTACACTCCAGCCTGGGCAACAGAGCGAGACTCTGTCTCCAAAAAAAAAAAAAAATTGGCCAGACGCAGTGGCTCACACCTAAAATCCTAGCACTCTGGGAGACTGAGGCAGGGGGATCACTTGCAACGAGGAGTTCAAGACCAGCCTGGGCAACACAGCGAAACCCCATCTCTAAAAATTGCAGGGCTTGGTGGCGTACACCTGTAATCCAACTTCTCAGGAGGCTGAGACAGAATAATCACTTGAGCCCAGGAGAGAGAGTATGCAGTAACCTAAGATCGCACCACTGCACTCCAGCCTGGGTGAAAGAGTAAGACTCAACTCAAAAAAAAAAAAAAAAAAAAAGACAACATTTTTGAGAATACAGTTTTCACTATTACCTGTCTAGTATGCCATTCACTTATCCTTACACATCTGTGAAGTTGCTATAATTATAGTCTTGTAGTATTTCCATTTTATACATTAATGAGGTACCCTGAGTTTATGACTTGCCTAAGATAATACAAACAGGACTGGTATATGACTACAAGAAACATGACTCCCAATTTTTGGTCCAAGTTTACATACTAGATTATGTCTCTGAGCCTAAAGCAGTAATTCTCAAACTTTTTGGTCTCAGAATACCTTTATACTCCTAAAATATTGAGGATCCAAAGAACCTTTGTCTTTGTGTGTTATATCTATTGATACATGCATCATTAGATTATTAAAACTAAGAAATGTTTCAAATGCAAGAATATATTGGTCAGACGCAGTGGCTCACACTTGTAATCCCAGCACTTTAGGAGGCCGAGGCAGGCAGATCACCTGAGGCCAGGAGTTAGGGACCAGCTTGGCCAACATGGTAAAACGCTGTCTCTACTAAAAATACAAAAACTGGCTGGGCATGGTGGTGCACGCCTGTAATCTCAACTACTAGGGTGGCTGAGGCACAAGAATTGCCTGAACCCGGGAGGAGGCAGAGGTTGCAGTGAGCCAAGATGACGCCACTGCACTCCAGCCTGGGCCACAGAGCAAGACTCTGTCTTAAAAAAAAAAAAAAAAAAAAAGTAGTAAAACTTCTACATCAGGCTGGGCATGGGGGCTCACGCCTGTAATCCTAGTACTTTGGGAGGCCAAGGCAGCAGATTACTTGAGCTCAGGAGTTCGAGACGAGCCTGGCCAACATGGTGAAACCCCATCTCTACTAAAAATACAAAAATTAGCTGGGCATGGTGGCGGGCACCTGTAATCCCAGCTACTTGGGAGGCTGAGGCAGGAGAATCGCTTGAACTCAGGAGGCAGAGGTTGCAGTGAGCCAAGACCACGTCATTGCACTCCAGCCTGGGTGACAGAGCAAGACTGCCAAAAATAAAAAAAAAAGAAAACAAAGCAAAAAAAAGAAAGAAACTTCTACATTATATCAAATTAAAAAAAAAAAAACAAAACTCAAAATGGATCAAAGACCTAAATGTAGAAGCTAAAAGTATAGAACTGTTGGAAGAAAACATAAGAGTAAATTTTCATAATCTTGGATCAACAATGATTTTTTAGGTATGACACTTAAAGCAGAGAAAACTAAAGAAAATAGATAAACGGGACTTCATCAAATTTAAAACTTCTGTATTTCAATGGGCACACAAGAAATGAAAAAACAGTATGACAACTCCTCAAAAAATTAGACATAGAATGATCCAACAATCCCAATTCTAAGTATATACCCAAATAACTGAAAGCAGAAGCAGGTATTTGAACATCAATGTTCAACAAAGCATTATTCACGATAGCCAAAATGTGAAGACAACCCAAGTATCCACCAACAGATGAAAGGATAAACAAAATGTGGGACATATATATAATGAACTACTACTCAGTCTTAAAAAGGTAGAAAATTCTGACACATGCTATGACATGGATGAACCTTGAATACATGCCATATGAAAGAAGCCAGTCACAACAAATATATATGAGCCTACTGATATGCAGTACCTAGAGCAGTCAAAATTACAGAGAAATAAAGTAGAATGGTGGTTGCTATAGGCTAGGAAGCAAGGGAAATGAGAATTTATTGTTTGATGGGCACAGAATTTCAGCTTGGGAAAATGGAAATATTCTGGAAATGGATGGTGGTGATAGTTGCACAATAATGTACATATATTTAATGTTACTGAATGTATGCTTAGCTACTTGGGGAGGCTGAGGCTTAAAATGAAAATAGTATAAACATTCATGCAAAAATCCACAACAGAATACTAGCAAACTGAATTCAGCAGCACAGTTAAAGAATTATACACCATGACCAAATGGGATTTATTCCTGGAATGCAAGGATGTTGAACCATCCTTGCATATGAAAACAGATCACTGTAACATACCATATTAACCAAACAAAACGAAAAACCACATGATCATCTCCAGCAAACAAAGGATCTGACAAAATTCAATACCCTTTCATGATAAAAACACTCAACAATCTAGGAATAGAAAGAAACTACTTCAATATAATAAAAGCTATCTAAGGAAAACCTATAGTAGACATCACACTCAATGGTAAAAAATGAAAACCTTTTCCTCTAACATCAGGACAAGGGAAAGTTGTCTGTTTTCACCATTTCTTGTCTTTTTTTTTTTTTTTTTGAGGTGGAGTTTTGCTCTTGTTGCCCAGGCTGGAGTGTAATGGCATGATCTCAGCTGACCGCAACCTCAGCCCCCCAGGTTCAAGCGATTCTCCTGCCTCGGCCTCCCAAGTAGCTGGGATTACAGGCATGCGCCACTGTGCCCAGCTAATTTTGAATTTTGAATAGAGACAGGGTTTTTCCATGTTGGTCACGCTGGTCTCGAACTCCTGTCTTCAGGTGATCCACCCACCTACACCTTCGATTACGGCATGAGCCACCATGCCTGGCCTGTGTTCACCATTTCTGCTCAACACAGTACTGGAAGTTCTAGCCAACACCATTAAGCAAAAGAAACAAAAGCCATCTAAATTGGAAAGGAAGAAGTAAAATCATCTCAGTTTGCAAATAATATGATTTTATATGTAGAAAATCCTAAAGATTATACACGCACACACACACTACAACTAATAAATGAATTCAGCAAAGAAGCAGGATACAAAGTCAACAAACAAAAAACCAGTTGCATTTCTAAATACAATAAATAATCTAAAGGGAAATTTTAAAAATTCCATTTACAATACCATCAAAAAGAATAAAGTACTAAGGAATTACATAACTAAAGAAGTGAAATATATGTACAATGAAAACTATGAAACATTGCTGAAAGAAATTTAGAAATATATAAACAGAAACACATACTATGTTCACAGAGGCTTAAATTTTTTTTTTTTTTTTTTTGAGACGGAGTCGCGCTCTCCCTCTCAGGCTGGAATGCAATGGCGCAATCTCGGCTCACTGCAACCTCCGCCTCCCAGGTTCAAGCGATTCTCCTGCCGCAGCCTCCTGAGTAGCTAGGATTATACGCACCTGCCACTGGGCCCAGCTAATTTTTGTATTTTTACTAAAGACAGGGTTTCACCATGTTGGCCAGGCTGGTCTCGAACTCCTGACCTCAGGTGATCCACCCGCCTCGGCCTCCCAAAGTGCTGGGATTACAGGCATGAGCCACCATGCCTGGCCTTACTATGGTTAAAATGTCCACACTAAAAAGCAATCTAAACATTTAATGCAATCCCTATCAAAATCCCAATGACAGTTTTTGCAGAAATACCAAAATCAATCCTAAAATTCATATGGAATCTCAAGAGACTCCAAATAGCCAAAAGTCTTGACAAAGAAAAACAAAGATGGAGGACTCACACTTCCTAGTTGCAAAACTTACTACAAAGCTACAGTAATCAGGCCGGGAACGGTGGCTCATGCCTGTAATCCCAGCACTTTGGGAGGCCGAGGCAGGCAGATCACAAGGTAAGGAGATGAGACCATCCTGGCTAACACGGTGAAACCCCCATTTCTACTAAAAATACAAAAACTTAGCTGGGTGTTCCACCTGCAAAAGACTGAATTTTGACCATAAACAAAAGTTAACTTAAAATGAATCAAAGACCTAAGAAACCTAAACTTGGAACTATAAAACCATAACTAAGAAACATAAAACTATAAAGTTCTTAGACGAAAACAGAAGGGAAAAGCTTCATGACACTGGAGTTGGCAATTATTTGCTGAGTATGACACCAAAGGCATGGGCAACAAAAGAAAAAATAGACAAACGAGACTGGTGGAAAATTCAAAACTTTTGTTAATCAAAAGATACTATCAACTGAGTAAAATGGTGGCCAGGCTAGGCATGGTGGTTCACACCTATAATCCCGCACTCTGGGAGGCCCAGCCAGGAGGATCATTTGAGGCCAGGAGTTCAAGGCCAGCCTATGCAACATAGTGAGACCCTGTCTCTACAAAAATCTTAAAATTCGAGTGTCATGGTGACACGTGCCTGTAGTCCCAGCTACTCCAAAGGCTGAGGTGGGATGATCTCTTGAGCCCAGGGAGGTCAAGGCTGCATTGAGCCACGATTGCACCACTGCATCCCAGCCTAGGGGACAGAGTGACACCTTGTCTCAAAAAAAAAAAAAAAAAACCCAAACAAACCAGAAGAGAAACAGAGTAAAGGCCAGGCATGGTGGCTCATGCCTATAATCCTTGCACTTTGGGAAGCCAAAGTGGGTGGAACATTTGCGGTCAGAAGTTCAAGACCTCAGCAGTCTAGCCAACATGGTGAAACCCATCTCTACTAAAAATACAAAATTTAGCTGGGCAATACTGGCAAGCGCCTGTAATCCTAGCTACTCAGGAGGCTGAGGTAGGAGAATCACTTGAGCCTGGGAGCTGGAGGTTGTGGTAAGCCAAGACTGCACCACTGCTCTCCAGTCAGTCTGGGCGACAGAGAGTAAGACTCTGTCTCAAAAAAAAAAAAAAAAAAAAAAAAGGTAACCCCACAGAACAGAATGGAAGAAAATAATTATAAATCATGTATTTGATAAGGGACTAACATCCAGAATATATAGCAACTCCAAAAAAATGAACAAAAAACAACCTGATTTGAAAACGGGCAAAGGCCTTGCATAGACATTTCTCCAAAGAAGATACACAGATGGCCACAAGCACGTGAAAAGATGCTGAATATCACTAATCATTAGGGAAATGCAAATCAAAACTCCAATGAGATATCAACTCACAACCCACAGGACAGGACTACTATTAAATAAATAGAAAATAACAAGTGTTGGCAAGGCTGTGGAAACATTAGAACCTTTGTGCACTGTTGGTAGGAAAGTAAAATGTAAAACAGTAACAGCCACTATGGAAAACAATACGGCAGTTCCTCAAAAAATTAAAAATATACTCAATGATCCTAAGGTGTCAAAAATAATAAAATAATAATAGGTCAGGCACGATGGCCCATGCCTGTAATCCCAGCAGTTTGGGAGGCTGAGGCAGGCAGATCACTTGAGCTCAGGAGTTCCAGACCAGCTTGGGCAATATGGTGAAACTGCATCTCTACAAAAAAAAAAAAAAATTAGCCAGGTGTGGTCACAAGCACCCATAGTCCCAGCTACACAAGAGGCTGAGGTGGGCGGATGGATTAAGCCCAGGAGGCAGAGGCTGCAGTGAGCCAAGATCATGCCACTGCACTCCAGCTTGGAAGACAGAGCCAGATCTTGTCAAATAAATAAATAAAGAAGAAGAAGAATAAAATTACCATATGATCCAATAATTTAACTTCTGGGTATACACCAAAAAAATTGAAAGCAGTCTCTCTAAGAGATACTGTACACTCATGTTCACAGCAGCATCATTCACAACAGCTAAAACATGGAAATAATCCAAGTGTCTACTCACAGACAAAGAGATAAGCAAAATGTGGTATATCCATACAATGGAATATTATTCAGACTTTAAAAAGAAGGAAATTCTGCAATATGCCACATGAACAAACATTGAGGACACTATGCTAAGTGAAACAAGCCACAAGACAAATACTTTATGATTCAATTTATATGAGGTATTTAGAGTAGGCAAAATGGTAAAGACAGAATAGTGGTTGCCAGGGGTGAGGGAAGAAGGGAATGGGAAATTATCATTTAATGGGTATAGAGCTTCAGTTTTATAAGATGAAAAGGGTTATAGGGATGGATGGTGATGACAGCTGCACAACATTATGAATGTACTTAATACCACTGAATGATACACTTAAAAATCATTAAGATATGTTGTGTTATATTTTACTGCAATTTTTATGTTAGAAACAAAGTTAAATGGATAATTTTGTTATGTACATTTTTTCACTATTTTTAGAATCAAGTGAACAGACACTCCACAAAATGAGACAGCATTTTTGTAAATAATATATCTAAAAAGGGTCTAGGCTGGGTGAGATGACTCACACCTGTAATCCTGGCACTTTTGGAGGCTGAGGAAGGAGGATCATTTGAGGCCAGGAGTTTCAGATCAGCCTAGACAACACAGTGAGACCTTGTCTCTACAAAAATAAATACATAAATAAATAAATCAAAAAAATTAGCTAGGCATGGTGGCATGCCCCTATAGTCCAAGCTACTCAAGAGGCTAAGGCAGGAGGATCGCTTAAGGCCCAGGAGGTGGAGGCCAGACGGCAGAGGCTACAGTGAGCTGTGTTCACACAACTGCACTTCAGCCTTGGTGACACAGCAAGACTGTCTCAAAAAAAAAAAAAAGTGGGGGGCGTCTAATATCCAGAATATATTAAGAGTTCTTAAAACTCAACAATTTTTAAAAACGGGTAAAGGATTTGAGTAGGTATCTTTCCAAAGGAGATAGAAAAATGTACAATAGGCACATGAAGAGATGCTCAACATCTTATTAATCATTAGGGAAATGCAAATTAAACCCGCAATGAGGTAGTGAGGTAGTGGGTGAAGTGTCGCCCACTAGATGATGGTCAGGATGTAAAGAAACTGGAACCTTCCATACATTGCCACTGGGAATGTAAAATGGTACAACTTTGGAAAACAGTTTGGCAGTTCCTCAGAAAGTTAAACGTAAGTTTATCAAAACACCCAGCAATTACAAGAGAAATGAAAACGTATATCCACACAGAAACTCTTAACAATGTTCACAGCAGCACTATTCCTTATAGGTAAAAAGTGGAAATAACCCAAATGTCCATCAAATGATGAATGGTTAAACAAAACGTGGTATCTCCATAGAAGGTAATACTATTCAGCCAGAAAAAAGCTAATACATGCTACACTATGGCCAACCTTGAAAACATTAAGTTCAGTGAAAGAAGCCAGGCACAAAAAGCCACATACTGTATTAATTCCTTGTATGTGTAATGTCCATAATTTCTAGAGACGTAGCTTAGTGGTTGCCAAAGGCTTGAAGGAGGAAGGAATGGGGAGTGATTAATGGGAACTGGGTTTCATTATTAGATAAAAATATTCCAAAATTAAATAGTGATGGTTACACAACCTTATAAATACACTAAAAGCCACTGAATTGTATCTCTTAAAAGTGTGAATTTTATGGTACTGTAAATTATATCTTCAAGAAAAAAGGGAAAAAAATAATACACTATTACACATTACATTAGCCATCAAAGCAATAAAGTCTTCACATGTCACTCCAGACCAGAGAATAAGGGAAAAGTCAAATTGTGTCTTAATATTACCATGAAAACAGTTTGACTCAGAGACACCCCTCTCCAAAAAGTCCCCAAACATAGTTTGAATACCACTGGCCTAAACTAATACTCAGCACATGACTAGCACTTAATGATTGGTCAATTAAATTATCTAAACTACAGTGGTGTTACATATTTAATTTAATAATTATATTATTAAACTACACACTGACAAAATGCAATCAGGTTTAGTTATTCTTCATAATTCATACTTTGCATACTTACAAAATATTTTTGACAACCTATGTGACTATAGAATTTAACACTCTCTGAACACAAAACTTTGACACCCTAAGCTTAAAGGTACAACACAGTATAGTGGCAAAGAGCTGTGACTCTAGACTCAGACACTTTGAGCTCAAATCCTGACTGCAGCAAACCAGCTATGAGATATTGTCCAAGGTATTCAACCCTTCTACATGGACTTTCCCCATCTGTAAATGAGAATACTGTAAAAAAGGTTGTTTTGAGGACTAAGTTAATACCTTAAAGATTTTGAGAAAGAAATTAGCTTGTAGTAACTATGCAATAAGTTATTATCATGGTAAATCAAATACCCACTTAAAGCAATCAGATTGTTGTGTGATTAACAAACATACCTATTTCTTTTTGAAAGTATAAGATACCTTATGTAAAGATTAGGACTTTGCCCATCTATAGTGGTGAACATCAAACTTGCATGAATAGCTTCTCCCTCCTTCCAGCTCATGCTCTTCAATGCCTTAAGCTACTATTTTCTAGTGCTAAACTAAAAAACAGTCAACTAATCCAAGCCAACAAGTGAAAAAACTTCCTAAGTAGTATAACAAGGTGATTTCCCCGAGAGGTGTTTTCATCTCAAAAGAATTTTCTAAAAAATTAAAAGTTCTTGGACAGTAAGATTTGTATCACAGAATCCTCAAGATAAAAGTCTAGAACACAGGGAGAGGAGAGAAGAGTGGTATGGAAAAGAAGGCCTGCCTATCCACTAAAAACAGGTAAACTCTGTTAGCAAGAAAGCCAAGGAGAAAAGAAATACAAAACTAGGAGTCAGAAAACATAGGTCTAATCACAGCTCAACCACTATCTCACTTGGTGATCTCACAAGATAAAAATTCAAACACCTTAATATAACATAAATGGTCCCTCACAATTCGCTACTTCCTATCATTTATCTCACCATTCTATCCATATCAATTCCTACCACACTGAATTTCTCACTCTCCCTCACTCCCCAAGGCTTATTACAATTTATCATCTTTGCATGTTATTCCCTAGGTCTGGAATGATCTCCAACCTCCAATCCATCCTCCTCTCCACCTAGCAAACTCCTACTCACCCTTCAAGAGCCAGTTTCTTCCCTCTCAACTCCCACAATCTAGTGTGTTATAATTTACTGTATTATATGTAGACTGAGACAAATGCAAATGTTTGATGAAATGAATGTTTAAATGAATGAACAAAAGAGCAACGTTAGGCAGTTTCCGATTCTAAATAATTGAGAAAATAATACACCTGAAAAGCAACATCACATATACATTACATTAGGAAGAGAGATCTGCTTTGAAATCTAATTCTATGATCTTCAGCAAATCACTACCCTGTGTGAGTCAAAGATTCCTTGCCTATAAACAGGTTTCAAAGGGTTGTTACACCAAACAAGTGAAAAAAAAAAAAAATGCATAAACAGTGTCTGGCACAGTGCCTGGGACAAAATAGGCAATCTAAAAAATTTTGGTTCCCTTCTCTCTCCCTCTTCAACTCATAATTATAGATATCCAATGAGATGATTTGACATAAAAATAATTTGAACATAAGACACCACACAAATCTCTCACTTAAGGGGAAAAAAAATCCTAACATTAATCTTTGCATTTATATACCCTTTCCTCTCTTTGGGTCTGTAAGAAATACTCTGGAAGAAAAGTCAGAACCTGCTTTTTCAGAGTGTGTGGTTTATTTGAATACAGTCTGTACATAATAAAAGATTTTAAAAAGGAAATAAATACTCTGCAGAAATGCTGGTTTTTAAACATTTCCCCAAATTATGTAATGATTTAGGATTCTAGAATTAAAACAATTCAGTTAGTACCATGTAAACAACTCTAATTGCTCTAAGATTACTAAGAAAAAGTCTACCTATCCTGTTTTAAACTATGGTATCCCTTTCCTTTGTCTTTTTTAGGTCTTTCTAGAATTGTTCTTTTTTAGAACATATTTCTATCCTGCAGCAGTGGCTTTAACTGAATGTAATATTTTTTAACCAATTCAAGTATCTGTAATTTATTTGAAAAAGGAACACATCTCATTGAGTTCTCTTTTGTCGAACAAAACGTTCTGGCATCAACATTAACAGGTAAGTACTGCCTTTTTTTTTTTTCTTTTTTTTTTTTTTTTGAAAAAAAGGCAGGGTCTTACTCTGTCACCCAGGCTGGAGTACAGTGGCACAACTGTGCCTCACTGCAACCTTGAACTCTCAGGCTCAGGCAATCCTCCCACCTCAGCTTCTGGGACTACAGACATGCACCATGACCACGCCCAGCTAATTTGTTTTATATTTTGGTAGTGACAAAGTCTCACTATGTTGCCCAGGCTGATACCAAACTCCTACACTCAAGCAATCCTCTAGCCTCCACTACCCAAAGTGCTGATATTACAGGCGTGAGCCACCTGGCCAGGCCCTACAGGTTAAGTGTTGGTTATTTTGTTTCTCTGAAACTAGAAACCTTCTACAGTAAATAAATTCAAACACCTTTCTTGACCAACAGATCCTGATTTGACATTCTGCAGAGAATATAACATAATTAATGGTACTTATTTTGTATGTCAAGGTTAACTTTGAGGTAAAAAAAATTCTAATTACTCTAAAATGAATCTGCTGAGAATAATAAAAACTATCTTTAAACAGCTCTTTGTTAATCAGAGAAATTTATAATTATATATTTTGATTCTAAAAAATCTAAAATTAAAATGTAGACACTGTACTGTTCTAGCTCCAGCAACTAAAAATAAATGTAATTTTAGGTGTCACTTAGGATTTATAAAATTCAACTAAACTTATATGTACAATATCTTGTTAATTTATCGGTACTACTAACAACTTGGCCTATGACAATGAAAATACTTTAAATTTCCTTACTGTATTTAAATGTTTGCTGGATTTAAAACATCAAATGTCATTAACTTTCACTTCCATTTCTGAATTATTTTAAGAAAACTTCATTTTTCATTTTCCACACTAGCCAAGTGAAAAACTGCAAGCAGCAGGAAAATTTATCTAAGAGTTTTAAAAGTTTCTTTTGTTTATATTAAATATAAATATTTTTAAAGCATAAAACGACTTAAAATTCTTATCCTCCCCAAAGTATATGGTTTCTAAGAAGCACTCTTTAAAAATTTGTTTATAAAAGCAACATAGCACACTAGACACTAAAGAGTTATCTTAAGCACAGCTTTTTAAGCGAATCAATATTTCATAATTTTACAAGTTGTGACTAATCAGTACTACGATGCAGTGTAGTGACATGAGTTCTGAGCCTAAAGAAAATTTCAGCGCGCAGACACACACACACACGTACACACACACAAAGTCGGCTTTGCTTTTTAAACTACCCCACAATTCAACACCTCTGTGTGGCATTCTCTCTAAATTATCATATCCGGCTGGGATTATCCAATTTTATTAGCTAACAGTTCTCATTACTTTAAAAACAGAAACAGGATATGTTCTGTTTCATCAAGTGCTACAAACATTTCGCTGCTATAAGACTAGAGGGAAAAAAATCCTTTGGAAATAAAAGCTAATCTGATTCACTCGAGCTAATTACTAAATGCATGCCAACAATACACAATTCCAATTGCATTTCTGGACACAAATTAAGATCACGATAGGGCAGGTCAAATGTGTAAGGAACTACTTTTATCAAAATGAAGAAGCAGATAAACGGAATCTAAGATCTCATGCAAAATTCATCTAAGACTTGGTAATCTTCTGAAAAGAAAATGTGTAATCAACGTCGTTAATACAACAGTAATTTATCCCATTCAAGTACGACTAGAAATCCCGCTGATGTGCTTCCTTCAGGTCTAAACATCTCATTCTTTCGCAATCCAGATACCAACAGGAGTCTGAAACACTTTGCAGAGGCGTGCAACACACTAGGAGAGCGCTGTCTGTTTACAAATACGAATCTCAGTTACCCACGTCAAAACCGCGCATTACCACCTTTCGACTGGGGGGCGGGGGAGAGAGAAGGCGGGCGAGCAAGAAACGAAATCCACACAGACACCTCTGCCTTCTCCCCACAAGGACGAGCCCGGGGAAACATTCAGTATGTATTATTTGCATGTATACATTTATATACATTATGTAGTCCCCTATGTCTAAGCAAGGGTGAAAGAAAAAGGTACATATGACAGGGAATCGTAACTGGACCCAAGAGAAATGTTCAAACCAATTCCGTTAACTCAAAATCCGCCCCGCTGGTCTACAACAGGTTTCGGTCCGGGACCCGGAGCCCCAGCCACAGTGTGGAGTTCGTCCCCAAAGCGCCCCAATGCTCTCCTCAGGCCGCCCAGGCCGCCGTCCCTACCTCCCTTATCTCAGTCTTCCCCTGGGACACCCGAAGCCCGTTCCAGCAAAGAAAAAAGTGTCAGGCCCCAAGGGGACAGCTGAGACACTCTCAGGCCAGGCCCCCGACACCTGCGAAGCGCGGCACCTGGGAGGGCGAACCGGGGGCCGCCCGGCCTTCCCGAGCACACCCCCTCGGCAGCCGGCGCTGCCCCGCGGCCGGAACCTCGTACCTGCGAGGCCCGCGAGCTACAGGCGCGCGCGACGCCTCCTCATCTCAGTGGCTCCCGCTCTCCCTCCGCCTCCTGCTGCCGCCGCCGTCGCCGCTGCCACCGCTGGAGGCCGGGACACGAAGAGCTCAGGACTCCACCGCCATGTCCGCCGCGCCGCGAACTGCATTGTGGGGGGGAAGGGATGGGGAGGGGGAGGAGGAGGGAGAGGGAGAGGGAGAGAAAGAGGAGGACCCGCTGAGGGGAGGGGGCGAGGGAGACGGGTAGCCGGGGGAGAGGGGGAGGGGAGAGGACAGAGCCTGGAATGGGGTCCCGGCCCGGCAGAGGAGGAGCTACGCGCAGAGGAAAGGGTTCAGGAGTGCCCCCTCCCTTCGTTCGGGGGGCCCCCCCAGGCACCGTTTACACGGGGGCGGGGGAGGGGGGAAACAGCACTGGGGGGAGGGGGCTCGTGGTGGCCGCGAAGAAACAATGGGGAGAAGGCCGAGGTAGGAGGATCGCGCACTCACACCCACGCGGAGGGAAGGGAGCGCGCGCGAGATACTCGTTAGCTCGCGAGGAGGGGGCGGGCCGCTGGCGGAGGGGAGGAGGGAGCCACCGGGGCTCGCGGGCAGGGGCGGGGCCCCCGAGCGGAGGTCGCGAGGTCCGGCAGCCCGCCTGGGCGCCGCGGGGGAGCCGCGCTGATTCGCCCGCTTGCCGGAGAGGGTGGGGGTGGCGGGCGCCCCAGTGCAGCCCCAGTCTGGTTCCTGGTCTCTGCCGAGGCCCCCGAGGTGAAAGTGGAGCCCGAGAGCCGCCTCGGCGCCTCGCTCCCAAGGCTGTCCCCCCGGGGAGGAAGGCCGGCCTGGAATGGGTACCCTCTGGCCTGGCACTCGAACTGGGCCCGGCCCGAGCCTCGGTGGACCCTCGGAAGCCCGAGCGGGCTTCGGAGCAGCGGCAGGGAGCGGGACAGAGGAAGCCGCCGGGGTCGACCCCCACCCACTCACCACGGCCTCCAGCCCGCCACAGCTGGACCTTTTTTCCTTTTAAAAGGCAGTCAGTTCAGGAATTTCTCAAAAGAGAAATCTCGGGAGTAGTCCCTCTCCCACCCCCAAAAGAGGTTTTAGAAATCATTTCTTTAGCTGCAGGCGGGCATAAAACCAACTACCATCAATGGGTCCCCTCCTCCCCTTGCTTTTAACGTATTACATTCCTCTACATAATTAGTTAAAGTCACGGGCAGAACGAACTTAAGGCTTTGTTAGTTTTGTTTTTTTGTTGTTGTTGTTTTTTTTTAAGACCCCAGCCTCAGAGATTATTTAGCCAACCTCTGACCGCAAAGCTGGACAAAGCACACAACCTCTGTGCTCGGTGCCCAGTCCTTTGAGTTTGACACATGCTAGGCAGAAAAAAGGTATGACGAGTGGACGTAGGGGTGAAGGGAAGATGTTAAATCTTAAGTATTTTTACAAAATAGTGCCTTATAAATTTTCTTATAATGTGACTCAGGCTGGAACTGGTTAGAGGTTACAGAGGGACGCTCCACTTCACGATAGCCCTGTGAGATACGTACTGTTGCTCCCATTTACGGATGAAAAAACTAGGATTCAGAGTTAGTGCATTTTACCCCGATCTGGCTGATCCAGATCGGGGTACAAGACCCAGGTATAATGGAAAAAGGACTGGATTTCAAGTAAAAAGAGGCCTACTGGTTTTGGCGTTTATCAACAAGATGCCTTTCAGCAAATGTACCCTCTGAGTTTCCTCATCTGCAAATTCTTAATCTGTATCCCTGCTTCGCTTGACTAGCCTAGAAACAAAGAAAAAAATCCCTACTTCACCAGGCTGAAAGCCTAAAGTCTATAGAGACACTAAGAAGATACCGACATGCCCTTCAATTCAGTGATATCAGTGTCCTTAGAACAAGTTCAATTGAGTAAATATTTCCTGATTACTTAAGAGCAAAGCGTTGTTAGGTGCCTAGGGAAACAGACAAATCATTGATTCCTGTCTCCAAAAAGTTCACCGTTGAGCAAGCAGGTGAGCTACAATAAAAGCAACAGGTCTTATTAACAAAGGGCTGGGCAAATCCAGAGGGGAGTGTGATACATTCCACTTCGCTGAGACTTCAGTGGAAGAACTAGAAGCTGGACCTTGAAGATTTGCTTGCTGTGTGCCAGACACATGTCGATTCAGAGGACAGCATTGAGTCTGGAGTGTACAGAAGATAATGAGTCTGCAAAAGCTGGGGCCAGACTGAAAATTTCAGTGCCTCTCTGCCCTTATCCCCTCCAGATAACTCTCTTCTACTATCTTGCTTATTCGCCAAGACCCAGCTCAACCTCTACCTTCTTTATTAAATCTTCTTGATTACCACCCCACCTCTGCACTCCACTGAATGTGATCCCTCCATTCTCTGAATTCTGTGACCCCAATAGATTGTACACTTGAGCACAGATACTTACAAGGTATTCCTCACGATGCCTACATAATTGACAAGTTGAAAATTTGGGCAACTATAATTTTGTTGATCATCACAGCTAGAGCAAGTATGGTTCTGACACAAAGAATAAGGAAATTTATAGAGTATAAGGTGTAATTCATGCCCATGGTCATACAGTAAGTCACAGGCTGGACTAGAATACCAGCCCTGTATTCTTCTATTGAACCACAGGTTTCTGAGATATAAATTGGTAAATGATCTCTATGTAAAAATACTGTGAGGACTTATACTTTTTTTTTTTTTTTTTTTTTTTTTGAGACGGAGTCTCGCTCTGTCGCCCAGGCTGGAGTGCAGTGGCCGGATTTCAGCTCACCGCCTCCCGGGTTTACGCCATTCTCCTGCCTCAGCCTCCGGAGTAGCTGGGACTACAGGCGCCCACCACCTCGCCCAGCTAGATTTTTGGATTTTTGTTAGTAGAGACGGGGTTTCACCGTGTTAGCCAGGATGGTCTCGATCTCCTGACCTCGTGATCCACCCGTCTCGGCCTCCCAAAGTGCTGGGATTACAGGCTTGAGCCACCGCGCCCGGCCCAGGACTTATACTTTGAAGGGAAATCTCATGATTGTGGTTAAGCCTCCAGTCTGGAAGTTCTGAAAACTTAGTTTCATCTAAACCTGGGTGAAAATAACTTGCAGCAGAAATCTTATTTCATTATATCTCATGAGGAATATAATTACTCAGTGGATCAATATTGATATTCTGTTTTCCTAGGTGAATAAGAAAACTTAGTAAAAAACTAATCATATTGAATGAAAAGGTGACTTGGTAAGTAAAATTATAAGAAGAAAGGTGCCTAGTTCCGGCACTTTGGGAGGCCGAGGAGGGCAGATCACTTGAGGTCAGGAGTTCAAGACCAGCCTGGCCAACATGTTGAAACCCCGTCTCTACTAAAAATACAAAAATTAGCCAGGCATGGTGGTGGGTGCCTGTAATCCCAGCTACTCACTCGGGAGGTTGAGGCAGGAGAATCGCTTGAACCCGGGAGGCAGAGGTTGCAGTGAGCTGAGATCATGCATCTGCACTCCAGTCTGGGTGACAGAGCAGGACTCCATTTCAAAAAAAAAAGAAAGGTGCCTAAGTCTGTTCAAACCAAGTTCTGCTGTTTGATCATAAAGGGCCCTGTATGCCATTAGAAAAAAAGCAGGCTTTATATTGTAGTTATTGGGGAATCACTGATCACTTGTAAACAAGAGAGAAATACAATCAGACCTGCTAAGCTGTTCCTCTGAGCCCCAATTTTTTTTTTCCTGTGTATTCGATTTCTCCAAAGAGAGAGACTATAGACCCTGGGTCATAATGATCTCTAGTGAAAAACAGTGCATCACCCCCGTGATGTGGTCCTAACCAAAAGTCTCCTTTACCTTAGTATTTTCAGCACCCAGCGTAATCCTGACACATAGAGAAAGCACTCAGAAATTGCTTGTTAACACTCTAAGTTGTCTGTAAAGCATAAGATATGGTCAGTGTTTAAAATTTTTGTGATTCTTGCAAAGATCATGACAATACCAAAGCTCTTAAGGTGTGTGCTCACCTCAAGATAGTGTAAAGGATTTACTTCTCTTTGTTTGCATTCTTAAAAGTCAGTAAGATAAAAATGTGTAAAAATGCCTATTTCATAGTAAATGTTTCACAAAAATGAATTCCCTTTCTTCTTAAAATTTAGTTTCTTCTCATCTGCCCCATTTGGATTTCATGTGCCCTTAGACTCACACTAGCACATGTGTGTACTTGCTACCTGTTGATTCCATTTCATCTGTCCTGAGGATTCTATGTGTGGAATTTTAAACTACAGCCACACCCTGTAGCTTACTTCATTGAAACATTAGAAACAGTCAGTTTTTCTTAAGGTGGCATTTTTGTGAGTAAGACTTTAGAATTTAAAAGGACATTAGCCTTCATAAAGTTAGAGATATCAAGAACATATATACGTGGCAGAAGATGATGCTATAAAGTTAGACTAACCACATCATTTTTTAAAATGCAAGGTTTTATTCTGAAGTTAATGGGCAATCACGGAACATCTGTAAACAAGAAGAGAGATGTTCAGACTTGCCTTATAGAGCGGGTGTTCATCTGACTTCTGTTTGTACATTCGTAGCTATAGAGAGCTCATTCCTTACCAAATCTGCCTATTCTAGGAAATAGAAGTACTTCCTCAACAGAGCTGAACTTTTCCTTCTGTGATACATATTTGTTGGTAATCCTGGCCTCAGGAGTAATATCAGCCTTCTTTATACATAAAAACAAGGGAGCTAGGCATGATCGCTCACACCTGTAATCTCAGCAATTTGGGAGGCTGAGGCAAGAGGATCAAGGCCAGGAGCTTGAGACCAGCCTGGACAACATGGCGAGACCCATCTTAAAAAAAATAAAATTTGGCTGGGCACTGTGGCTCACACCTGTAATCACAGCACTTTGGGAGGCCAAAGCAATTGGATCACTTGGCAATCAGGAGTTCGAGACCAGCCTGGCAAACATGGTGAAATTCCATCTCGACTAAAAAATACAGAAGTTAGCTGGGCATAGCACAATGCTGTAGTCCCGGTTACTCGGGAGGCTGAGGCAGGAGAATCAATTGAACCCGGGAGGCAGAGGGCCCTGCAGCCTGGATGACAGAGGGAGACTCTGTCTCAAAAAATAAGTTAATTAAAAATTTAACCAGAAATGGTGGTTCATGTCTGTAGTTCTAGCTACTTGAGAGACTGAGTTGGGAGAATCACTTGAGCCCAGGGGGCCGAGGCTTCAGTGACTTACGAATGTGCCTCTGCACTCCAGGGTGGGTAACAGAGTGAGACCCTGACTCTTAAATGTAGAAAGAAAGAAAAGGGTGTGAACCAGATGAAATAGGGCGGGAAAGGAGTCTAAAAGTTCATAATTCTTTATTTTATTTTATTTTATTCTTTTGAGACAGAATCTTGCTCTGTTGCCCAGGCTGGAGTGCAGTGGCACGATCTCGGCTCACTGCAGCCTCTGCCTCCCAGGTTCAAGCGGTTCTTCTGCCTCAGTCTCCTGAGTAGCTGGGACTACAGGTGCACACCACCATGCCCAGCTAATTTTTGTATTTTTAGTAGAGACAGGGTTTCACCATGTTGGCCAGGCTGGTCTCAAACTCTTGACCTTAGGTGATCTGCCCGCCTCAGCCTCCCAAAGTGCTGGGATTACAGGTGTGAGCCACTTCACCTGGCCAATTCTTTTTTATTTTTTTTGAGACAAGGTCTCACTCTGTCACCCAAGCTGGAGTGCAGTGGGATGATCACAGTATATTACACTCTTCACCTCCTGGGCTTAAGCCATCCTCCCACCTCAGCCTCCTGAGTGGCTGGGGCTACAGGCACACACCACCATGCCTGGCTAATTTTTTATTTTTTGTTGTGGAGCGGTCTCACCATGTTGCCCAGACTGGTCTCAAACCCCTGGGTTCAAGTGATCCTTCAGCCACAGCCTCCCACAGTGCTGAGATTACAGGCATAAGCCACCACACCTGGCTCTAAAAATCTATAATTCTGACATGAACTTTCTTTAAGGCAGCTAATTTACCTCCCTTAAAGTCAAATCTCTCTCCTTTTTCTCTGAAACAAAAATGAGATCCAACTCGATTCTAAACAATCTCCCTCTGACCAATTCTAATGTATTAGAACAGTCTGCACTCTGACGCACCTTTGTGCCCTACAAAATGTAATGCCCTCTCTCTGGAAATAAATCTCCACATATATGGTCAAATGATTTTCAACAAGGATGCCAAGGCCATTCAATGGATAAGAGACAGTCTTTTCAGTAAATGGTGCTGGGAGAATGGAATACCCGAATGCAAAAGAATGAGCTTGGGCCCTGACCTTACATGATACACAGAAATTAACTCAAACGGATCACAAGACCTAAAACTATAAAACTCTTAGAATAAAACATAGGGCAAGAGCTTCACAACATTGGACTTGCCAATGATTTCATGGATATGACACCAAAGGCACAGGCAACAAAAGCAAAACAAATTGGACTGTATGAAAATGTAAAACATTTGTTTGTCAAAAGACACTATCAGAACTGGGGGCACTGGCGTGCACCTGTAGTCACCGCTACTCAAGAGGCTGAGGTGAGAGTATGGCTTGAGTCCAGGAATCAGACTAGGCAACACAGCAAGACTTATCTAGAAAAGAAGTGAGGAAGGGAGAGAAAGAAAAGAAGAAAAGAAAAAACAAAGATATGATCAACAGAGTAAAAAGGCAACCCACGGGATGGGAGAAAGTATTTATAACTCAGCAACCAAAAAAACTCAATTGAAAAATGTGTAAATAACTTGAACAGAGATTTCTCCAAAGAAGATATATCATCACTAATCATAAAGGAAATGTAAGTCAAAATTGCAATGAGATCCCACTTCACACCCATTAGGATGGCTATTAAAACAAAAAGTTAAAGACCAGCCTGGGCAAGATAGGGAGACCCCCGTCTCTACCAAAACACAGAAAATAACAAGAGTTGGTATGAATGTGGAGAAATTGGAAACTTTGTACACTCATGGTGGAAATGTAAAATGATACAGTCACTGTGGAAAACAGTATAGTGGTTCCTCCAAACATTAAAAATAGAATTACCAGCTGGGTGTGGTGGCTCACACCTGTAATCCCAGAATTTTGGGAGGACAAGGCAGGCAGGCAGATCGCTCAAGGTCAAGAGTTTGAGACCAGCCTGGCGAACATGGTGAAACCCTGTCTCTATTAATAATACAAAAATTAGCCAGGTGTGGTGGCATGTGACTGTAGTCCCAGCTACTTGGGAGGCTGGCACATGAGAATCACTTGAACCTGGGAGGTAGAGGTTGCAGTGAGCCCAGATTGCGCCACTGCACTCCAGCCTGGGCGAAAGAGTGAGACTCTGTCTTAAAAAAAAAAAAAAAAAAAAAAGACTTACCATGCAATCCAGCAATTTCACTTCTGGGTATATACCCAAAATAATTGAAAGCATGGTCTTAAAGAGATATGTGTACATCCGTGTTCATAGGAGAATTATTCACAGTAGCTAAAATGTGGAAACAATCCCAAGTGTCCACTGGTGTATGAATGGATAAACAAAATGTGGTATATCCACATATTCAGCCTTAAAAAGGAAGGAAATTCTGCAATATGCCACATGGATGCCAACGTGGATGAACATTGGGGATGTTATGGTAAGTGAAATAAGCCAATCACAAAAATATATATACTGTATGATTCCACTTTTATTAGGTGATTATAGCAGTCCAAATCATAGACACAGAAAGTAGGATGGTAGTTGCCAGAGACTGTGGGGAGGGGAGACTAAGGAGTTATCATTTAATTGGCATAGAGTTTCAGTTTTATCAAATGAAGAAAGTGGGCTGGGTGCAGTGGCTCATGCCTATAATCCCAGCACTTTAGGAGGCTGACACAAGTGAGTCTCTTGAGGCCAGGAGTTCAAGACTAGCCTGGGCAACATAGTAAGACCCCATCTTTACAAAAAATTTTTAAAAATAAGTCACGCTGGCATGCACCTGTAGTCCCAGCTACTTGGGAGGCTGAGGCACAGGAATCCCTTGAGCCCAGGAGTTGAGGCTGCAGTAAGCTCTGATTGTGCCACTGTCCTCCAGCCTGTATGACAGAGCAAGACCCTGCCTCTAAAAAAAATCATTAAAAAAAATCCTGGAGATAGATGATGGTGATGGTTGCACCACAATATGGATATAGTTGACATCACTGAACTGTACACTTTAAAATGATTAACGTAAATTTTTTTTTTTTTTGAGACAGAGTTACACTCTTGTTGCCTAGGCTGGAGTGCAATGGTGCGATCTCGGCTCACTGCAACCTCCGCCTCCTGGGTTCAAGCAATTCTCCTGCCTGAGTAGCTGGGATTACAGGCATGTGCCACCACATCCAGCTAGTTTTGTATTTTTAGCAGAGATGGGGTTTCACCATGTTGGCCAGGCTGGTCTTGAACTCCTGACCTCAGGTGATCTGCCGCCTCAGCCTCTCAAAGTGCTGGGATTACACGCGTGAGCCACTGCACCCGGCCAACATAGTAAACTGTATATTATGTGTATTTCTACCAGTTTTTTTTGAGGCAGGGTATTGGTCTGTCATCCAGACAGAGGCACAACCACAGCTCATTGTAGCCTTGATCTCCCAGCCTCCAGCCATCCTCTCACCTGAATTTTTTAATTTTTTGGATAGGTGACAAGGTCTCACTATGTTGTCCAGGTTGGTCTTGAACTTCTGGGCTCAAGCAACCCTCTGGCCTCAGCCTCCCAAAGTGCTGGGATTACAGGCATGAGCCACTGCACCTGGCCCTTATCACAATTTTTTAAATGAGAGGAAATTGTTATGCAGTCTGATGAGTTATGGAGCTATAAAGTTCTATCCCTTCAAGGATCTCTCAGAAGTGTAAACAGATAATATAATTGCCACAATAAGGATATGTTTAAAGTATTATGAGTACACAAATAAGAGATCATTGATTTTGCGGGGGAGAGAATAACTTTAGTAGTGAAAGAATGACCAACAAAAATTTGGGGCCTGCGGGCGCGGTGGCTCAAGCCTGTAATCCCAGCACTTCGGGAGGCCGAGACGGGCGGATCACGAGGTCAGGAGTTCGAGACCATCCTGGCTAACACGGTGAAACCCCGTCTCTACTAAAAAATACAAAAAGCTAGCCGGGCGAGGTGGTGGGCGCCTGTAGTCCCAGCTACTCGGGAGGCTGAGGCAGGAGAATGGCGTAAACCCAGGAGGCAGAGCTTGCAGTGAGCTGAGATCCGGCCACTGCACTCCAGCCCAGGCGACAGAGCAAGACTCCGTCTCAAAAAAAAGAGAGAAAAATTTGGGGCCTGGTGCGATGGCTCATACCTGTAATCCTAGCACTTTGGAAGGCCAAGGCCAGGGCAGATCACTGGAGTCCAGGAGTTCAAGACCAGCCTGGGCAACATGGCGAAACCCTATCTCTACTAAAAATACAAAAAATTAGACAGGCACATAGTGGCATGTGCCTGTGGTCCCAGCTACTCAGGAGGCTGAGGTGGGAGGATCGTCTGAGCCCAGGATGGAGAGGTTGCAGTGAGCCAAGATGGTACCACTGCACTCCAGCCTGGGTGACAGAGTGAGACCCTGTCTCCAAAAAAAAGATAGTAAAAGACATTTGAGTCTTGAAGGGTGAGTGGACTTAGCCAGGTAGAGGAAACAGCATTCAAGACGCAGAAGAGAAAAGGGGAAAGGCACAATTCAGGAACCTGCAGATAGTTGGCATCTGGGGGTGGGGGGGCAAGGTATGGGAACTGGTACTGAGGAGATGAGCAGGGCAAGATCATGAGGCCAGTAATACAGTTATGCTTAACTGGAAAGGTAGTCCTTCAAGGATAATGATGTAGTTATATTTGAATATTTAAAATATGCTGTTTTCTTCTGGAGAAGAAACAGCAGTGTGTGGAAAAGAATAGAAGAGCCAAACTGAGAGCGGGAGAAACAGTAAGGGATTATTGCAGAAAATCAGGTGAGAGATTATATAAATAGAAGCAGTAGGCCAGCACGGTGGCTCATGCCTGTAATCCCAACACTTTGGGAGGCCGAGGTGGGTGGATCACTTGAGCTCAGGAGTTGGGGACCAGCCTGGCCAACATGGTGAAACCCCATCTCCACTAAAAATACCAAATTAGCCAGTCATGGTGTGTGCACCTGTAATCCCAGCTACTCTGGTGGCTGTGGCACAAGAATCGCTTGAACTCAGGAGGCAGAAGTTGCAGTGAGCCGAGGTCACGCCACTGTGCTCAAAACAAACAAACCAAAAAAAAAACCAGTAGGAGTGGAAAAAGGGGCAGATTAGAGAGAGATTAGTGATAGAATCAGTTAAGACAAATAATTTATTAAATGTGTTGTGGGTAGTGGAGATGAAGGTTTTCATGTAGAAGAGGTCATTCTCCAGGAAGATTTCACTAGTACCAACTAGTTGTTTCAATTCTCAACAGCCAGTAGTGGCTCCTGGTGTGCAGTTTAGAAAAAGAGCCTAGGCCGGGCGCGGTGGCTCAAGCCTGTAATCCCAGCACTTTGGGAGGCCGAGACGGGTGGATCACGAGGTCAGGAGATCGAGACCATCCTGGCCTACACGGTGAAACCCCGTCTCTATTAAAAAATACAAAAAACTAGCCGGGCGAGATGGCGGGCGCCTGTAGTCCCAGCTACTCGGGAGGCTGAGGCAGTAGAATGGCGTAAACCCGGGAGGCAGAGCTTGCAGTGAGCCGAGATTGCGCCACTGCACTCCAGCCTGGGCGACAGAGCGAGACTCTGTCTCAAAAAAAAAAAAAAAAAAAAATAGAAAAAGAGCCTAAAGCCCAACCTAGGCACAACAAGAAAAAATAGTGAATTAGTAATGTCCACAATGGATGCAGAATAGGAGAGCATTGACACATGACAAATACTTAACACTCCTATTCTCAGGCAGGGGAAACTTAAGAAGGTACTGTGTTTTGATGAATACATATGATATGTTTCCATTTTTTGAAATTCAAGAACAGGAAAAATTAATATTTGTTGATAGAAGTCAGAATAGTGGTTATCTCTGTGGAGGTATGGATATGAACAGGAAAAGATATGGGAACCTTCTAGAGAGTTGGAAATTAACTAGATCTTACTGAGTCATGGTCACACATGTGTATAGTTATGTGGACATCCATTGAGTTATACACTTAAATTTTATACTCCTCACTGTACAAATGTTTTATGTCAATAAAAAAGTGAAAAATGGGCCAGACATGGTGGCTCACGCCTGTAATCCTAGCACTTTGAGAGGCTGAGGCAGATGGATCACTTGAGGTCAGGAGTTTGACATCAGCCTGGCCAACACGGTGAAACTCCGTCTCTACTAAAAATACAAAAATTAGCCAGGCGTAGTGGCGCAGGCCTGTAGTCTAAGCTACTTGAGAGGCTGAGCCAAGATCACACCACTGCACTCCAGCCTGGGCAACAGAGCGAGAATTCGTCTAAAAAAAAAAAGTGAAAAATGTTAATAGTTAATACATGTTAAACATATAATAAATGTTTAAGGAATGGCAAGTAATCTGATATCACATATAGAGAGGAAGAAAAAAATGGTTTGCAGAAAACTGGGAGATAAAGTTGGAGAGATGGAATGACAATAGATTGTAAAAGTGTCTATGCAGTGGTTCACACCTGTAATCCCAGCACTTTGGAAGGCTGAGGTGGGCAGATCACCTGAGGTCAGGAGTTCAAGACCAGCCTGGCCAACATGGTGAAACCCTGTCTCTACTAAAAATACAAAAATTAGCTGAGTGTCGTGGTGAGCGCCTGTAATCCCAGCTACTTAGGAGGCTGAGGCAGGAGAATCACTTGAACCCAGGAGGCGGAGGTACAGTGAGCTGAGATCACGCCATTGCACTAGAGCCTAGGTGACAGAGCAACACTCAGTTGCAAAAAAAAAGGAAAAAAAGGTCTTGGGAGCCATATTAAGTCACTTGGACTTTGGACTTGATCCTGCAAACATTCGGGGGAACATCCAAAGTTTTGAAGTAGGGGAAATATGTGCTTGTATCTCTCTTTTGGAAAGTAAACTGGGGGAAGTGCAGAGTCGGCTTTGAAGGGAAGAAGATGGAGAACAGATTCTCTGACCCAGATAGGATCTCAAACCCCATATCTTGTTGGCTAGAGGAATATCAGTTTTATATTAATCCTTGGAAATCATGAAAGGGAATTCAATAGTTACCTATGAAAGCACTTGATGAGTGACTTCAGTAAACTTCAAATATTTTTATTTAAAATAACATAACTGCCCGTGCACGGTGGCTCACACCTGTAATCCCAGCACTTTGGGAAGTCGAGGTGGGCGGATCATGAGGTCAGGAGATCGAGACCATCCTGGCTAACACAGTGAAACCCCATGTCTACTAAAAAATTTAAAAAGTTAGCCCAGTGTGGTGGCGGGCGCCTATGGTCCCAGTTACTCAGGAGGCTGAGGCAGGAGAATAGTGTGAACCCGGGAGGCAGAGCTTACAGTGAGCGGAGATTGCACCACTGCACTCCAGCCTGGGCAACAGAGTGAGACTCATCTCAAAATAAATAAATAAAATAACCACACTGCAAAATTTTGAACCCATAGAAAAATGACATAAATTACCCACAATCCCACCATAGTACTGTTTGGTATACTGGATTTCCTACCATTCTCTTTTTTCTTTTTAACAGCTCTTCAAAATGAGGCAACTGGCCTATGCTGATAGGAGAGTACCATGGTCTAGGTCAGATCTGGAGAGACATAACCAACAGTAGTCACTAAGCTTATTTTGGCAGGAGCAAGACAAAATTTAAATAAAAACCAAGTCAGAAATATGTGTCAAAATGAGCAAGCGGGCCAGGCACAGTGGCTTCTGCCTGTAATCCCAACACTTTGGGAAGCCAAGGCAGGAGGATTGCTTGAGCCTAGGAGTTTGAGACCAGCTTGGGCAGCATAGCGAGACCCAGTCTCTAAATAAAAATTTAAAAAATTAGCCGGGTGTAGTGTTTAAGCTACTCCAGAGGCTGAGGCGGGAGGATCACTTGAGCCTAGGAGTTCATTACAGTGAGCTATTATTGCACCACTACACTTCAGTCTGGACCACAAAGTGAGACCCTGTCTCAAGTGGGGGGAAAAAAAAGAAGGAGGCAAAGAGCAAAGATACAAAGGTGGAAAACTTCAAGAGTGCTATAGAAAGGGCCGGGGAAGTGGAGAGAATTAATATATACAAAAACATAGAAAGAATGGCTTATACCTAGTATTTGCTAGCACAACAAGTTGACTATAGTCAAAATAATTCAATTGTACATTTAAAAATAACTAAAAGAGTAAAATTGGATTGTTTATAACACAAAGGATAAATACTTGAGGTGATAGATACCCCATTTACCCTGTATGATTATTACACATTGCATGCCTGTATCGAAATATTTCAGGTGACTCACAAATATATACCCCTACTATGTACCCACAAAAATTAAAAATTAGTGTTATAGGCTAACCAGCCATGGTAGCATGTGCCTGTAGTCCCAGCTACTCAGGAGACTGAGGCAAGAGGATCCCTTGAACCTAGGAGTTTGAGGCTGCAGTGAGAGTTGTGATTGTGCACGGCACTCCAGCCTGCAGTCTCCAGCAAGACTCCATCTCTAAAATTAAAAAAGAGTGCTATAGGCTGAATGTTGGTGTCCCCCCAAATTTCATATTTTGGAACCTAATACCCAATGAGATAGTATTAAGAGATGGGGTCTTTTGGGAAGTGATTAAGTCATGAAGGTTTCAACCTTATGAATGGGATTAGTGTCCTTATAGAAGGAGGTGGAAGGAAACTGTCTTGCTCCTTTCACCATGTGAAGGTGCAGCAAGAAAGTGCCATCTTTGAAGGAGAGAGTAAACCTTCTTCAGACACTGAATCCGCTGACACCTTGACCTTGGACTCTATGGCTTCCAGAACTGTGAGCAACACATTTCTGTTGTTTATAATACCCAGACTAAGGTATTTTGTTGCAGCAGCCAAACAGACTAAGACAGAGAGCTATCCATGGCAGATGTTATAGTTTGGCTCTATGTCCCCACCCAAATTTCACCTCAAATTGTAGTTCCCATAATCCCGTGTGTCATGGGAGGGACCCATTGGGAGGTAATTGAATCATGGGGAGCAGTTACCTTCATGCTGTTCTTGTGACAGTGAGTGATTTCTCACAAGATCTGATGGTTTTATAAGGAGCTTTTCCCCTTTTCCTGGGCACTTCTCCTTGCTGCTGCCATGTAAAGAAGGATTTGCTTACCCTTCCGCCATGACTTGTAAGTTTCCTGAGGCCTCCCCAGCCATGCTGAACTGTGAGTCAATTAAACCTCTTTCCTGGCTGGGCGCGGTGCCTCACCCCTGTAATCCCAGCACTTTGGGAGGCCGAGGCGGGCAGATCACAAGGTCAGGAGATCGAGACCATCCTGGCCAACATGGTGAAACCCCATCTCTACTAAAAAAATGTAAAAAAATTAGCCAGGCGTGGTGGCATGCACCTGTAGTCCCAGCTACTTGGGAAGCTGAGGCAGGGGAATGGCTTGAACCCGGGAGGCGTAGGTAGCAGTGAGCCAAGATTGCACCACTGCACTCCAGCCTGGTGACAGAGCAAGACTCCATCTAAAATAATATATATATATTTTTAAGAAAAACTTCCTTTATAAATTACTCAGTCACAGGTATGTCTTTATTAGCAGTGTCTTTATTAGAACAGTCTTTATTAGAACAGACTAATACAGTAGGGATGGTGATATGTGTGGGGAAATTCCTTTTACTGGGTGCCTACCGCATGTTGTGGGGCTGGGTATGATTGCTTAATGGTGCTAAACTGGATGGTTGTAACCATAATTATTTTCGCCTCTTTTCATTTCACCTTAAATCATAACCATTTCCCATGTTGTTCTGTAGCTTTCATAAATACCTGTTTTTCCAGAGGTTAAATTTCATTTTATTCCTTTTAACAATTTTTTGTTTTCTTTTCATTAGCCTTTTATTCCTAAATCTTTTGTAAAATTATTTTTAACTTATAGCAATGCAAAAATATAAAATTTTAAAAATTATTATTATTTTTGAGACGGAGTCTTGCTCTGTCACCCAGGCTGGAGTACAGTGGCACCATCTTGGCTCACTGCAACCTCCATCTCCCAGATTCAAGTGATTCCCATACCTCAGCCTCCTGAGTAGCTGGGATTACAGGTATGCACCACCACGCCTGGCTAATTTTTGTATTTTTAATAGAGACAGGGTTTCACCATGTTGGCCAGGCTAGTCTCAAATGCCTGGCTTCAAGCGATCCATCTGTCTCGCCTCCCAAAGTGCTGGGATTATAGACATGAGCCACCGTGCCCAGCCTAAAAAAATTATTTTTAGCAAAATGACTTTTATGTTTGTAAATGTTTACTTGCCTGATGTTTTTAAACTTTTAAAATTAAACTGTTTTTCTGATTATAAAAGTATTAAAGGTCTTTTACAGAAAATCTGGAAAACGTAGGGAAACATAAAGAAAAAATAATGATAACAATAATCCATAACTCCATTATTTTAAGATCACCAATTTAAATAACATTTTGGCATATTTCCTTCCAGTCTTTTTTTGAATGCTCTTTAACATGGTTGAGATAATATTTTGTCTATAATTTTTACTTAATGTTTTGCTGTATTTTCCCATATCCTTAAGAATGCTTTATAAATACAGTTTTAGCATCTGCAAAATATTACATTAAGAGAAGGTGTCAGAGTTTACTTAACCAGGCCCTTATTGTTGGGTATTTAAGTTACTTCTAATTTTCTGCTATTATAAATAATGCTTTTTGCATAAATGCATAAAGCACTATAAGGTTATTTCCTCAGAGAAAATTCTCAGATGTGGGATTTCTATATCAAGTAGTGTGAAAATTTAAAAGGTTCCTGATATGTACTGCCAAATTGCTTTTTAAGAGGTTTGTACTAAATTCCACTTACACTATTATGTGGGAGAGAAAACCAACTAAACATTCTCAAGCTTTAAAAATGATAAGCTTCTCAGAATCTCTGGGCAAGGGCTATAGCATCGACACGTGTATTTTCCTTTGAAACATAAATATTGCCTGGTAGCATAAAGTCTCAGATTTTGCAGGGAGAGATTCACACACTTTACTTCCCTTGACATCCCCAAGAACCCGAGAAACATACCTTTTAGTTAGCTAAGTACCCCCACCTTGCAAGCCAACAATATTTTAAAGAGGAATTTCCTTAAAGTTATACAACATCTGGGTGTCTCTAAAATTCCCCAGAGAATAAGATCACTCACAGCTTTGGAGAGAGGATTTTTAAGGGATCCCTGAAGGGATCCCCAGTTCTAGCAGATGGTGGATGCAGCTCTAAATTTTTCTTGTTTGGACAGTCTTTCATCTAGTTGCAGAGATCCCAGCCTTAGATCTCTCCCAACGTTTTTCTGGGGCCCTCCAGACATCCACAATCTTAAGAGAAATTGCAAGCTTCTCTCCATCTCTCTTGCCCATACATGTTCCAGCTCCCACCACTTTATTCACTCTCTCTCCTGTTCTTGCTCTCCCTAGCGTCTCTTCTTTTCCTCTCCTCACCCAACTGTCTCTCTCCTCTTGCTAAGTGTGCCTTCCTGAGTCTATCTTGTAAATTTCTTTCTAAGCTTTACTTTTAATATTCTCCCTTTTTCTCTCTCTCCTCTCTCTTGGTTGAGTCTTTGTGTAACTTTTTTCTACTCCCCCAACCCCACCCCACTGTCCTTCTAATTGTCTCAGACTTTTAGTCCTTTCCTTCTCTCCAAAGGGGACACAGCTGACCTTTCCTAGGAGTAGCCTCTTTTTTTGTCCCCAAACTTCTCTCCCTGGGCTCTTCTATTCTCTTCAAATGGCACACATACTATCCCTGAATTTGCAGGAGTTTCTTTCTGCCTGTTTCACACCAAATATAGCTTTTCTTTTCTTTTTTTTTTTTTTTTTTTTTTTGAGACGGAGTCTCGCTCTGCTGCCCAGGCTGGAGTGCAGTGGCCGGATCTCAGCTCACTGCAAGCTCCGCCTCCCAGGTTCACGCCATTCTCCTGCCTCAGCCTCCGGAGTAGCTGGGACTACAGGCGCCCGCCAGGTCGCCCGGCTAGTTTTTTGTATTTTTAGTAAAGATGGAGTTTCACCATGTTAGCCACGATGGTCTCGATCTCCTGACCTCGTGATCCGCCCATCTCGGCCTCCCAAAGTGCTGGGATTACAGGCTTGAGCCACCGCGCCTGGCCAGCTTTTATTTTCACACCATGTTACCAAGGAATAATCTTAGTAGACCACTGTTAATCCTTCTAGACCCCACCATGACTTCCTTCTGGTATTTATCCTTATCATACACTCCAAGAAATGATCACTTATATTATGCCCATATTTTCCTTATTCTCTCCAAATCAGGATACATAAGAGCAGAAGTCTAAGCCTACTTATAATTACAATAAGATAGGATATTTGAAATCTGGGCTGTCCTCGAAAATCTGGGACATAATGTTGCTATAAATGCCACCTATCCAGAATCCAGCTCTCAAGCAGTTTCATAAGCAAGCACTGAACATCCTCAGCATTGTCAGGAAGTTTGTATATTACGCTCAGACTAAAAAAGGTTTTCCTCTCATTTTGTCCATTCTGGGAATCAGAATTTTGACTGCACATCAGGTGGGGTCTAGCCATCCAGGTTGCTATCTAGAAATCACCACATAGAGGGATTCTTCACAAATAGTTTTTGTGAGCTTTTTATGAAGCTCACAAAAGTCTTTCACTGAGGCCGGACACAGTGGCTCACCCCTGTAATCCCAGCACTTTGGGAGGCCAAGGGGGGCGGATCATCTGAGGTCAGGAGTTCAAGACCAGCCTGGACAACATGGTGAAACCCCATCGCTACTAAAAATAGAAAAATTAGACGGGTATGGTGGCAGGCACCTGTAATCCCAGCTACTTGGGAGGCTGAGGCAGGAGAATCGCTTGAACCCAGGAGGCAGAGGTTGCAGTGAGCTGAGATCATGCCATGGCACTCCAGCCTGGGTGACAGAACGAGACTGTCAAAAAAAAAAAAAAAAATCTTTCACTGAGAAAGGTTGAACCCAAGTCTGAAATGAAAGCATACAGTTTACTACCCATTGATTGATTCATGCACAAATCTGTATAAAGATTTCCAAAGGTGGCTTAGTAGGTTCTGTTTTAAACTTTCAGTTCCTCTTCCCTAGAAAGTTAGGGAAACCTCTTAACCAATATGAGTTCCTCTGATCTGAGCTGGACTTTCCTTCTTCCACTATCCAAATTCTGCTGATTCTTTTCTGTCCAGGATATTCATCTAAGTCACCATGGTTGTATATGTTCAAGGTTCACTTTAAGTACAGTCTTAATCTTATTTCTGAGGAAGTTTGCTTTCTCCAGTAGGTCTGCAAAACGTCCTCTTCTTATTTCCTATTGCCCCTGAAATGACATTTCTCCTTGTGAATTAATATGGGCCTGCCTACCTCTCAGTAGTCCTGTTTTTGTCATGTATCTGTATTGCATTTTCTGCCCACTTTTGTCCTCTCCTACAGTGAAAAGAGCATTTTAAACTTTTTTGTTTCCACAGAAGAGTAACTTGCTGGTTGGAAGACCCGAGTTTAACATGGACACCTGGAGAAATATGGAAAGCCTGAGACATCCTGTGTAATTCAGTAAATATCCACCCACTCCCACCCCCACCTTTGCTGGCTACAGCAGCTGGGGAAGTCAGAGGGAATGAGGTTTTTTATGTTTTGTTTTGTTTTGGAGACGGAGTTTTGCTCTTGTTGCCCAAGCTGGAGTGCAATGGCATGATCTCGGCTCACTGCAACCTCCGCCTCCTGGGTTCAGGCGATTCTCCTGTGTCAGCCTCCTGAGTATCTGGGATTACAGGCATGCGCCAGCATGCTTAGCTAATTTTTTGCATTTTTAGTAGAAACAGGGTTCCACCATGTTGGCCAGGCTGGTCTCGAACTCCTGACCTCAGGTGATCTACCCGCCTTGGCCTCCCGAAGTGCTGGGATTATAGGCGTGAGCCACCGTGCACGACCAGAAGAAGTTATTTTTGAGCATTTTATGCTGCTCAGTCTTGTGCAGACCGCACATACTGTAGAGTTCATGCACTTTTCTCCCAGGGGTGACTTTCAGCTCTTGCTTTACATGTAGTTCCAACAAGCTTGGATATTTAGTTTCCATGTCTATAGCAGATCAAAATTAACAATTAGTGGGTGGGGGTTGAGAGGCCAGAATAAGTTAGTTAAAAGCACAGATTCTGGAGTCAAACTGAGTCTTTGAATCCTGTGTTGCTGCTTCCTAACTGTATGACTTTGAAGTATTTAACCTTTTTTTTTTTTTTTCTGAGACGGGGTCTCGCTCTTGCCCAGGCTGGAGTGCAGTGGCACAATCTCCGCTCACTGCAAGCTCCGCCGCCTCCCGGGTTTACACCATTCTCCCGCCTCAGCCTCCCGAGTAGCTGGGACTACAGGCGCCCGCTACCATGCCCGGCTAAACTTTGTATGCTTAGTAGAGACCGGGTTTCACCGTGTTAGGTAGGATGGTCTCAATCTCCTGACCTCGTGATCCGCCCACCTCGGCCTCCCAAAGTGCTGGGATTACGCCCCCGCGCCCGGCCGCATTTAACCTTTTAGCTTCAATTTCCTCATCTGTAAAATGGGAATAATAATAGCTATTTTGCACAGTTGTCATAAAGATTAAATAATTTAATGTATATGAAGTGCCTGCAATTGTAAGTACTATATGAGTATAGAGAGGGCACATTGGTAACAGTAGTGATGAGATGTAGCAAAGAAGCAAACCAACCAAGAAAAGCGGTGAAAACAGAGCAATCTAGGATCCAACTGTGTAAGACAGAGAGAGGTTCCCAAACTTTCTCAGCTCAAACGCGCCTTTAGTGTCTCAGTAATTTTTTCATGGTGCCTTCTCTATGCCCTCCCCCCGTCACAAAAAAACCAAAGTAATAATTCTGTTTATTAAGTAGTTAAGTCCAAACAACTTAATAAGTATTTACATCCTGATAATTTACTAACCATTTGAAATAGTAAGTATATAAGTTTTTATTCTTTTCTTTCTTTTTTGAGATGGAGTCTTGCCCTGTCACCCAGACTGGAGTGCAGTGGCACCATCTAAGCTCACTGCAACCTCTGCCTCCCGGGCTCAAGTGGTTCTCCTGCCTCAGTCTCCCAAGTAGCTGGGATTACAGGCATGCGCCACCACACCTAATTTTTGTACTTTTAGTAGAGACGGGGTTTTGCCATATTGGCCAGGCTGGTCTCGAACTCCTGACCTCAGGTGATCCACCCGCCTCGGCATCCCAAAGTGCTGGGATTACAGCCACCATGCCCAGCCTTTTTTTTTTTTTTTTTTGAGATAGAGTCTTGCCCTGTTACCCAGGCTATAGTGCAGTGGTGCAGTCTCGGCTCACTGCAACCTCCCCCTTTTTGTAGAGATGGGTTTTGCCATGTTGGCCAGGCAGGTCTCCAGCTCCTGACCTCAAGTGATCCACCCGCCTTGGCCTCCCAAAGTGAGGCACTACACACTACAGTGTCTGCAGGCAGGGAACATAAGGCCGGTTCATGCTGACTTCCTAGAAGTAAATCAAAAGGAAAACTCCCAACTTTCCACACGCAAGTAACAAAATGTCCAGAGGCTACTTCCTTTGCATCCCACTTTTCTGCGTGGCAGATGAAAAACTGAAAGTGCCTGTGATTTGTCCCTGTCCACAACCAATCAGGCTGGTCTCCGGCCAAGTTTTTATTTGCATAGGAGTATAAGTTTGTAACTTCACTTCAGCCTCTGATTGGTCACTTTCTGCAACCAATCAGATGTTTGCATGGGTTTAACTTTGTAACTTCACTTCAGCCTCTGATTGGTCACTTTTTGCAACCAATCAAATGGGCTTAACTTTGTAACTTCATTTCAGCCTCTGATTGGTTGCTTTCTGCAACCAATCAGATTAACCACAGGCCACTACTTCATTTACATAGGGTATACCTCAAGTAACCAATGGGAAGCCCCTAGAGGGTATTTAAATCCCAGAAAATTCTGTAACCAGTTTCCTGAATTCCTATGCTTGGCCTGCTCCCACCCTATGGAGTCTACTTTCGTTTTCAGTAAATCTCTGCTTTTCTTGCTTCATTCTTTCCTTGCTTTGTGTGTTTTGTCCAATTTTTTCAAGAAGCCAAGAACCTGGGCACCTTCCACTGGTAATAAAATTGCTGGGATTACAGGCATGAGCCACTGTGCCCAGCCAGATTTTATTATTAAATATTCATAATTGTGTACTAAGGAATATATGTGCCTGTTTAGCAATTCCCTTCTCAAACTTTGGGATCTCATTGTATAATGCTACAGTCATTTCTTGTTCCACAGTGATTTTCACTTGGCACTTGCTTTTTATTACAGCAGCCTCTGAAAACTCAGCTTCAAAAAGACATCATCCAGAGGCATGTTTAAACCTTGAACTCAAGCTTATGTGGTATCAGACATATATTGAATCTCCCTCTCTCCCTCTCCCCCCCCCCCCCCCTCCCCCCCTCTCTCTCTAAGATGGAGTCACTCTCTCACCCAGGCTGGAGTGCAGTGGCGCGATCACAGCTCACTACAACCTCCACCTTCTGGGTTCAAACCATTCTCATGCCTTAGCCTCCCAAGTAGCTAGAGTTACAGGTGTGCGCCAACATGCCCAACTGATCTTTGTAGTTTTTGTAGAGACGGGATTTCGCCATGTTGTCTAGGCTGGTCTAGAACTCCTAGCCTCAAATGATCGACCCACCTCGGTCTCCCAAAGTGTTGAGATTACAGACATGAGCCACCGCGCCCAGCTTGTATTTCTCTTAAAATGTCAAAATATCCTCTAGAGCCCTGAGTTAGCTAGGGCACCCCAGGGTTCCTCAAAAGGCAGTTTGGGAACCACATGTATAAAAGGGAAATCCCGTAACAAATCCTCAGGATATTAACACAGAACATCACAGAATCACAAATAGTGGTTCTGATAATAACTTCTTCACCTGCATTAACCAGCCCCAGTTCCAGGCTGTCTTGGAGGAAGTAAAATGACATGAGAAAATGGCCCTATTTGATGCTAAAATGTTTGCAGAGAGCAGGCCTGAAAAAAGGACACCCCACAGGAGAAAAGTTCACGAGAAGAGAAGCAGAAGCCCTAGGCTGAACAGAAAGGAGAAAAAGGCGGCTGCTCCTGCTCCTGAGGAGACGGATGAATGTGAACAGGCACTGGCTGCTGAGCCCACAGCCAAGACCCCTTTGCTCACTTGCCCAAGAGTACCTTTGTGTTGGATGAGTTTAAGCACAAGTAGTCCAATAAGGACACAATGTGGTGCTGCCGTATTTTCAGGAGCACTGTAATAAGGATGGTTGGTCTGAGTATTGCTTTCTTGAGAAGCTCACCCAGACCTTCTGGAGTTGCAGTCTCATCGCTGGAATGTTCCAGCAACTGAACAAACTGAGGAAGAATGCCTTTGCCAGTGCAATCCTCTTTGGAAGCAACAATATCAGCTCCATTTCTGGAGCCTGGGTCTTCACAGGCCAGAAGCTTGCCTTGACCCTGAGTCCAGATTGGCAGGTGGACTTCGAGTCATACACGTGGCAGAAACTGGATCCTGGCAGCGAGGAGACCCAGACACTGGTTTGTGAGTACTGTTCCTGGAAAGGGGCCTTCCAGCAGGTGGACTAAGCCTTCAATCAGGGCAAGATCTTCAAATAAACAGCTCTTGCCATTGCCTTGCTGCCTGCACCTGTTCTTTAAGGAGATGGGGATCATTAAAAGAAATTGAATATTGAAAAAAAAAGTTTAATTTCAGGTCAGTTTCTTCTATTTATGAAGACTGAGAAATACCAAGTGCCTACTTAACAAGACTGCCATCCAACATTATTAAAATTTAAAATACAACTATTGGGCCAGGATTGGTGGCTCACGCCTGTAATCTCAGCATTTTGGAAGGCCAAGAAGGAAGGATTGCTTGAGGCCAGGAGTTCAACACAAGCCTGGGCAGCAAAGCAAGATTCTGTCTCTACAAAAAAATATAAAAAATTAGCTGGGCATGGTGATGCATGCCTATAGTCATAGCTACTCGGGAGGATGAGATAGGAGGCTGGCTCGCTTGAGCCCAGGAGTTTGAGGCTGCAGTGAGCTATGATTGCACCACTACACTCCAGCCTGGGCAACTGAGTAATACCCTCACTCTAAAAAAATTAAAAATAAAAGTATTGTACTTTTAGCTACGCTAAAAACTTACAAAGTCATTGTCAGGCCCCATCCTTTCCTCAAAGAACACAAACCTTAGAGTCACATAGATTTGGATTCAAATTTAGACCCACTGCTTTCCATGATCTTGAGCAAGTCTCTCAATCTTTCAGATCACCTTCTCATAAAAAATTTGGAACATAATTCTCACCTCTTAAGTTCTTACGGAAAGTAGAAGAACTTATAAAAAGTGCCTAGCACAGACCCTGGAACATAACAGGTGCTCAAGACCCCCTTGCCATTTCCTAAACATGCCTTAGACTTGCATCCTACTAAACCTTTGCAACACGGTGCTTCCTTGGCCTGATAAACCCTACTGCTTTTGTCTGCTGCCAAACTCTGTTCATTCTGTGTCACCCAACTTAAATACATTATTTTCTCTGAAGCTTCTCTTGGCTTCTTTGGAGAGAATGAATCACTCTCTCTTGTTCAGTTCTGCACATTTACCACTATCACCTCACTTGATCACATTGTGTTGTAATTACTTATTTATGAATCTTCTCCCTCACCAGATTTTATGGTCCTCCTCCATGGCTGAAGCCACATATTTTCACAGCACCTAGCATGGTACTTGGCCCTCAATAAATGTTATGATGAATGGAGGAATAATGATAGCAAACACACAGTGCTTAATTCTAGGCACTATTCCAAGTGCTTTACAAATATTATTAACTTGTTTAAACATCTTCACGACAATTCTATGAATTATTATCATTTCTATCTTACAGATGAGGAAAATGGCACATAGAAAAGTTATGTAATTTGTCTAAGGTCACTCAGCTATTAATTGTCAAAGCCAGGATTCAAACCTAAGCAGTTGGTGTGAGTCCAGACTTTTAGCCAACACACTACAATGCCTCCCAGTGCACAAAGGAACGAATGATCACAAACAAATTTGCTTTTCCCAAATGTCTTGGTTTCTCAGGTTTTGGAATGGCTCATTCATTCTTTTAACAAACATTTTACATAGAGCTTTCTATGTGTATAATTATCACACTAAACACCAATCTCTAATTGCTTTCCCCACCCCGGCCACACCCCACCCCACCCAGTCTTCACTGCTTGCTCCTAACCTCGACTGGTCTGTGAATTTCTTTGTTTTGTTTTTCTGGAGACAGGTTCTCACTCTGTCACCCAGGTTGGAGAGCAGTGCATGATTATAGTTCACTGTAGCCTGGAACTCCTGGGCTTAAATGAGCCTTCTGCCTCAGCCTCCAGCCTCCAGCCTGAGTGCCTAGGACTTCAGGTGCTCATCATCACACCTGGCTAGTTTTTAATATTTTTTGGAGAGACAAAGTCTAGCTATGTTGCCCAGACTGGTCTCAAACTCGTGGACTTAAGCAATCCTCCCACTTCAGCCTCCCCAAGTGTTGGGATTACAGGCATGAGCCACCGTGCCCAGTCCTCTTTCAGCTTCTGGAATGTGTTGTGCTCTCTCCCAGCTCTGACCCATGACTGCCACATTGCCTAGCTAACTTGAGCTTTTTCTTCAATTCTCAGCTTAAATTGCTTCCTTCTGAAAGACTTCCATTAGCCCCGTAAAGAAAGTTAGGTACACCTGCTCTGGGCTTCCCATGGCACTTGATACTTTCCTCATCATAACATTTTTCATACTTACTCCTCTTGCCCATTTGCTCGTCCACCTTCTGCACTAGACTGTAAGCTCTACAAGAGCAAGAACTGAGTCTATCCAGGTTGTCACTGAATCTGCAGCACCTAGCCTGATGTCTGGCATATAGCAGGTACCTGACAAATATTTATTGAATGACAGATTGAAGCACGAGCAAGAGAAAATCTCTATGCTTAAGTCTAGTGGGAGGCCACGCACTGTGGTTCATTCCTATAATCCCGGTGCTTTGGGAGGCCCAGGCAAGAGGATCACTTGAGGCCAAAGGTTCAAGACCAGCCTGGGCAACATAGCAAGACCCCCATCTCTACAAAAACAAATAAATTAGCTAGCATAGTGGTGTGTGGTTGTAGTCCTAGTTATTTAGGAGGCTGGGGTGAGAGGATCTCTTGAGCCCATGAGTAATTACAGTGAGCTATGATTGTGCCCTTGCACCCCAGTCTGGGCAATAGAGCAAGACCCTGTTTCTTAAAAAATAAAAAAATACAGAAGTCTATTGGGGGGAAAAAAGCCTAGAGGGGATACAGGAAAATAAACACTTGTGGTATATTGTGATGAGTGCTTAATAGAGATATCCCAGGGTCCTTCAGGGACACAGAGGGAAAGATTTCTAACTCTACTTGGGGTAAAGTGGAAGGGGGAAAGTTCAGCAGAGTCTTAAAGGATGAGTGAGATTTGAAAAGAAAGATGTAGTATTAGCTGGGTGCAGTGGCTTATGCCTATAATACCAGCATTTTGGGAGGCCGAGGTGGACGGATCACCTGAAGTCAGGAGTTCGAGACCAGCCTGGCCAACATGGTAAAATCCTGTCTCTATGAAAAATACAAAAATTAGTTGGGCATGGTGGCACATGCCTGTAGTCCCAGCTACTCGGGAGGCTGAGGCATGAGAATTGCGTGAAACTGGGAGGCAGAGGTTGCAGTGAGCCAAGATCGCACCACTGCACTCCAACCTGGGCCACAGAGCAATACTCCATCTTAAAAAAAAAAAAAAAAAAAAAAGGCAAGAAAGGAAAGAAAAGAAAGAAAGGTGTAGTATAGAGGCGAAAAGCAAGAGCAAGAACTGTAATAGAAATTGCTTTGTAGCCTAAATGGCTATATCATTTTTCTGTGTGTCTAAAATTAACATTAATCTAAACTTAGTCTTACAATTGGCTTGTTTAGTAAGAATTTGGAAGCAATATGAAATAATTTAAAAGGCAATATGATAGAATAATGTTATTTCTTAATTATCACTCCTATAAATTCCCATGAAAATCCCTTCTTTATTATCATATTTATCATGCTGCACTACCATTGTCAAAGTGTGTCTATCCTACCTGATTGTGAGCTATTTAAGGCCTTGGATTAAAGAGCGTTAAGATCTGATTCGATTCTATGCATTCCTCATACCGAGAACAAAGCCAGGCCCAAAGGATCTGTGAATATTCCAGCATGACCACAAAGTCCTAAATGAACTGACCTCCAACAAGCTCTGTTTTGTCTTGTGTCCCATACTCTGTGCTTCAGCCAATATTAAACACCTTTCAGTTCCCTGGGCAAAATTTGGCTGCTTAAAGCCTCTAGGCCTTCACCCATCCGATGCCACTCCCATTGTCTTCCCACCCATTTCCCAGCTCTTCATCTAACTAACTTCTACTCAGCTTTTAGCTTAAACATTACTTCTGAAGGAAGCTTTCCCTGACCTGAAGACACAATTAGACTTTGCTGTTAAATGGGCTTTAATGCCCTATATTTTTCTTTGGTGTCATTTATCATACCTGTAAATACTTAATCATTCTCTCTCCTTTAGATAGTAAGTTTCACAATTCAGCACTTGGGCTAGAGCATATAAGACAGATGCTCAATAAAAATTATTTTGAATAAGTTACTGAAAAAATGAATAAAGTCCTACTATGTGTTTTTAAGTATGATTTTAGTGGCTCAGTTTTCAGGAATCTCTGTGTGGTATCGTGGTAGATTGGAATTAATTAAAATCATTAAATCAAACCAGGGCCCGGCGCGGTGGCTTATGCCTGTAATCCCAGCCCTTTGGGAGGCCAAGGTGGGCAGATCACTTGAGGTCAGGAGTTTGACACCAGCCTGGCCAACATGGTGAAATCCCATCTCTACTAAAAATACAAAGAAAAAAAAATTAGCTGGGCATAGTGGCACACACCTGTAGTCTCAGCTACTTGGGAGGCTGAGGCAGGAGAATCACTTGAACCTGGGAGGCGAAGGTTGCAGTGAGCCAAGATCATGCCACTGCACTCTCTAGCCTGGGTGACGGAATGAGACAGAGTCTCAAAAAAAAAAAAAAAAAAGAGAGAGAGACAAATCAGTGAATCAACATGTAGTGATTTAGTACTAGAAGCACTTCCCATGCACCATTAAGAATCAAGGTTGTGGTCGGGTGTGGTGGCTCACACCTGGAATCCCAGCACTTTGGGAGACCAAGGCAGAGGATAGCTTGAGCCCAGGAGTTCGAGATCAGCCTGGACAACATAGCAGGACCCTGTCTCCACTAAAGAAAAGGAAAAGATAAAGAAAGAGAAAAAGAAGAAAGAAAAGAAAAGGCTGGGCGCGGTGGCTCACGCCTGTAATCCCAGCACTTTGGAAGGCTGAGGCAGGTGGATCACGAGGTCAGGAGATGGAGACCATCCTGGCTAACACGGTGAAACCCCGTCTCCACTAAAAATACAAAAAATTAGCCGGGCGTGGTGGCTGGCGCTTGTAGTCCCAGCTACTTGGGAGGCTAAGGCAGGAGAATGGCTTGAACCGGGGAGGCGGAGCTTGCAGTGAGCCAAGATCACGCCACTGCAGTCCGGCCTGGGCGAAAGAGCGAGACTCCGTCTCAAAAATAGTAATAATAATAAAAGAATCAGGGTTGTTGCTCTGCAGAGCAACTAGTTGAGGCAACAATGCCTTATCCAAGAAGATTTAGGTGGCCCTCTGTTCACACCACTTTCTTCCCTCTACTCCTTTTTTTTTTTTGTCGGCGGTACGAAGTCTTGTTCTGCCACCCAGGCTGGAGTGCAGTAGGCGATCTCACCTTACTGCAATCTCTGTCTCCCGGGTTCAAGCGATTCTCCTGCCTCAGCCTCCCAAGTAGCTGAGATTACAGGCACCTGCTACCATGCCCGGCTATTTTGTATTTTTAGTAGAGACGAGGTTTTGCCATGTTGGCCAGGCTGGTCTCAAACTCCTGACCTCAGGTGATCCTCTTGCCTTCCAAAATGCTGGGATTACAGGCATGAGTCACAGCATCCTGCCTTCCCTCTGTTCTTTCTGGTGATCCTCTCCTTGCTATCAAAATTCATTCCTAGGCTTACGTTTGTTTTTTAGAGAATAGGTTTGGCTATGTTGTCCAAGCTGGACTCAATCTCCTGGGCTCAAGCTATGCTCCCACCTCAGCCTCCTGAGTAGCTGGGACTACAGGCATGAGCCACCGCACCTGGCTTTACTTTACTTATACTAGCTTTCAATTCATCTCTAGCTCCAGGTCTTCCACTTCCTGGATCTTCAAAGGCTTGTCCCATCCAGCCAGCACCAGGAGCCACCGTTCCTCCACAGCCTTGCCCAGGCAGTGGAATATTATTGCTTCTGGCCCCAGACTATCTTACTCAACACCTCTTCAGATCCTACCAACCTTCCTTACTAGTGAGCTCTGACATAAGGCAAGAGTTTGGGTGTGTGGAGGAGCTAAAGCAAGAACAGTTCCTACCCTGAAGCTGCTCCCAATCTATTGAAGATACAAAGGGTATTTCCTCTTTGATAAAGAAGTTTAGAAGAGTCATCACCCTTGAGTCTTCCTTTTCACTTACCAGACATCCAATCCCTCTCCAATTCTTATTCTATTTCTTTTTAGCGCTTGTATCTGTCTCTTTCTCTCTATGCCCACCATCACTGTCCTGAGTTAGACCTCATAAACTTTATTCTGGACTATTGCAACAGCCTCCCTAAATTATCTCCTCGTTTCTATTTTCAAATGCCATTCAATCCATTCTCTACAGTAACCAGAGTGATTTTCTCAAACCACAACTCTGACCACATCCCTCCTCTGCTGAAACCCTCTGATAGTATCTGTTACTCTTAGAATAAAGTGCAGGCATTCAAGGTCCTTTACAATGTGCTGACCAACTCACCTTTCTCAAGTTTGGCTCGGGTTTTGGCGGTTGTTCAATGGGAAATCTATGCAAAGAAATAGGGTAAGGCCTTATCACAAATGTTCATTCTGGCATTGAGTTATATATTCAGTTTTTAAAGGAAATATTTCAGGTATACACAAAATTATACAAAACAATACAGTGAATACTGTATTCCCATCACCCACCTTAAGAAATGAAACATTACCAATAAAATGGAAGCCCCTGTGTACTCCTCCCCAACTGTCTAATCCTCTCTTCCCAAGCATCTAGAGGTATCCACTGTCTTGAATTTGTTTTTCATTCCTATGGGTGTTTCTAGACTTACAATATGTATTTGTACCCCTGAAAAATATATAGTGTTATTTTGTATTTTTAAACTCTTTAATTTAAAATAATTTTTTTAAAAGAGTTGCAAAACCAGTACAGATAGTTATATATATCCTTTACCCATTTTTTTTTTCTTTTTGAGACAGGATCTCACACTGTTGTCCAGGCTGGAGTGTAGTGGCGGACTCATGGCTCATTGCAGCCTCAGGTGATTCTCCCACCTCAGCCTCCCAAGTAGCTGGGACTCCAGGCGCATGCCACCACATCTGGCTAATTTTTGTATTTTGTAGAAGTAGGGTTTCACCATGTTGCCCATGCTAGTCTTGAATTCCTGGGTTCAAGTGATCTGCCCGTCTCGGCCTCCCAAAGTGCTGGAATTACAGATGTAAGCCACTACACCCAGCCCCAGTTTTTTAATGCTAATATATTGCACAATCATGGTATAATTATCAACATTTAGAAATTAACATTAACACAATATTATTAATTAAACTAAAATCTTTATTCAGATTTCACCAGTTTCTCCACAATGTCCTTTTTCTAATCTTGGATCCAGTCTGGGGTCTCACATTGCATTTGTTTGTTTGTTTGTTTGTTTGTTTGTTTTTGTTTTTTTTGGGACAGTGTCTAGCTCTGTTGCTGGAGTGCAGTGGTACAATCATGGCTCACTGCAGTCTTGACCTCCCTGGCTCAAGTGAGCTTCTCGCCTCAGCCCCGCACATAGCTGGGCGCACCCCCAAGCCTGGCTAATTTTTGTATTTTTTGTAGAGACAGGGTTTCTCCACTTTGCCCAGGCTGGTCTCAAACTCCTGAGCTCAAAGCACCCACCACCTCGGCTTCCCAAAGTGCTGGGATCACAGGCATGAGCCACTGTGGCCAGTCTCACCTTGCATTTTGTTGTCAGTCTCCTTAGTCTTCTCCAATCTGTGATGGTTCCTCCAGTCTTTGCTCTTCTATTGTAATTTTGGCACATTTGAAGAGTACTGGTTAGATATTTTTTGAATGTTCCCCAGTTTGGGTTTGTCTGATATTCTTTCATGGCTAGATTGAGACAATGGATTTAGGGGGGAAATATAACAGAAGTGATGTACCCTTTCAGCACATCATTTCAGGGGGTGTACTATAGTAATGTGCCTTATTACTTGTCATATTAACCTTAATCAGGTAGTTAAGATGGGGCTGCTAAGTTTCTCTACTATAACCTTACTATTTTGGTAAAAATAATATTTGAGGAGACATAGTTTGAAGCATGCAAATATCCTATTTTGTCTTAAACTTTCATCCACTAGTTTTTAGCATTCATTGGTTGATCTTGCTTGCTGTAATTAATATTATGGTGTTAATGGTGATTTTCTAATTTCCTAATTCCTTTTTTTTTTTATTAATTTAAATTCTTCTGTAAGGAAGAGTTGCTCTTTCTCCTGCTTATTTATTTAGTCATGTATTTTTTAAATTTTTATTTACTTTGTTTTTTTTTTTGAGATAGAGTTTCACTCTTGTACCCCAGGCTGGAGTGCAGTGGGGTGATCTTGGTTCATTGCAACCTCTGCCTCCTGGGTTCAAGTGATTCTTCTACCTCAGCCTCCTGAGTAGCTGGGACTATATGCACCCACCACCACATTTGGCAAATTTTTGTATTTTTAGCAGAGACAGGGTTTCACCATGTTGGCCAGGCTGGTCTTGAACTCCTGACTTGAGGTAATCCATCTGCCTCCTCCTCCCGAAGTGCTGGGATTACAGGCGTGAGCCACTGTGTCTAGCCTAATCATTTATTTACATCAATAAAGACTCAGCAATGTTTATTTTATTCTTTGGATTATAGTCCAATACCATGATTATTTATTTTGTTGCTCAGATTGTTTCAATTTTGGCCATTAGGAGCTCTTTTGGAATGGTTTCTATGTTTGTTTGGTATCTTCCCATCCTGGCATCACAAGATGCTTTAGGGGCTCATCTTGTATTTTCCTTGCTTCAACCTTGGAATCAATCGCTTCTCCAGGGAACCCTGATTCCTTTTATCGAATACTGTTATTTAGCAACCATGTCCTAGGCACTAGGTGTGATCATTGCTACTGGGGTCTCACTGCTTCTAGGCCCTGTCAGGGAACAGAGCTAGGAAATATTTGTCTGTGTACTGACTCACACACATATACATTCACATCTCTATTTATTTCTTTTTTTTTTTTTTTGAGACGGAGTCTCGCTCTGTCACCCAGGCTGGAGTGCTGTGGCCGGATCTCAGCTCACTGCAAGCTCCGCCTCCCGGGTTCACGCCATTCTCCTGCCTCAGCCTCCCGGGTAGCTGGGACTACAGGCGCCGCCACCTCGCCCGGCTAGTTTTTTGTAGTTTTTAGTAGAGACGGGGTTTCACCGTGTTAGCCAGGATGGTCTCGATCTCCTGACCTCGTGATCCGCCCGTCTCGGCCTCCCAAAGTGCTGGGATTACAGGCTTGAGCCACCGTGCCCGGCATCTCTATTTATTTCTGTATCTATTTGTGTATATGTGTTTTTAAAACATGAGTTGATACTGATACTTTGCATGTTTTCTAACATATATATGATTTCATACTATAGTTTTCTACAACTTGATTTTTTTGTTCACCATTTGCTTTTGAAATTTAACCTGGTTGATATATATAATCCTGGTTGTTTATTTTAACAATTGTGGTTTGTTTGTTTGTATGTTTGTTTTTGAGACGGAGTCGCACTCTGTCCCCAGGCTGCAGTGCAGTGGTGGGATCTCGGCTCACTGCAACCTCTGCCTCCGGGGTTCAAGCGATTCTCCTGCCTCAGCCTCCTGAGTAGCTGGGACTACAGACGTGCACCACCACACCCACCCAGCTAATTTTTATATTTTTAGTAGAGTTGGGGGTTTCACCATATTGGCCAGGATGGTCTTGATCTCCTGACCTTGTGATCTGCCTGCCTTGGCCTCCCAAAGTGCTGGGATTACAGGCATGAGCCACTGCACCCAGCAGTTTTTTTGTTAGTTTGTTTGTTTTTGTTTTGTTTTTGAGAGAGAGAGTCTCGCTCTGTCACCCAGGCTGAAGTGCAATGGCCTGATCTTAGCTCACTGCAACCTCTGCCTCCCAGGTTCAAGTGATTCTCGTGCCTCAGCCTCCCAAGTAGCTGGGATTACAGGTGTGCACCGCCACACCCAAGTAATTTTTGTATTTTTTAGTAGAGACAGGGTTTCGCCATGTTGCCCAGGTTGATCTCGAACTCCTGATCTCAGGTGATCTGCCTGCCTCGGCCTCCCAAAGTGCTGGGATTACAGGTGTGAGCCACTGTGCTAGCCAACAATTGTCTTAAGAGTAGCCTTTTGTTTGATTCATCCTCTGTGTTATTCCTGAGAGCCATAGAGCTACCAATTGTAAAGCTACCAATTGTAAAGTCACTCATAGTTATTTGTAGGTGGTAGGCAGTTTTCTAAGGAAAAAGGAAACTCGGTTGCCCAGCTCTCACTCTAGGACATTATAACTGTCACATTCATATGGTAACCTTCTCTTGTGGAGAACACAGTAGGAGAGTTCTTTTGAATAGCCAATCACCCTATTCCTTTACTCACAGTTCTTTGTGAATAATACTTGCATGTTGTATAACTGCATCAATATGGAGTTAATAAAAGAAGGGGGTATCTGTCTGCTTTTGTGACCAGAGGCTCCCACTGAAAAGATCAATGACCCACTGGCATCAGTTGATAGTGGCAAGGCAGTGTCAAGCTAATAGTCTTATCCTGGCTCTAGATCTGTGTTTTTAGTCCCATTATCATACTACACTGCTAAGGGAAAAGTATAGATGGGGAATTAGAAAGTTTGAATTCCAGTCCCTTTGAGTATATTTTTCTGCTGAAATCCATTAGAGTCCATTTCTGTTGCCTACTACTTAGAGCATTGTTATAGGATGAATTGGGTCCACCCCTACTTCAAAATTTGTATGTTGAAGCCTGAAGCCCCAGTACCTCCAAATGTGACAGTACTTGGAGAAAGTGCCTTTGAAGGGGTGATTAAGTTAAAAAGAGGCTTTTAGGGTGGGTCCTAATCCAATCTGACTGGTGTTCTTATAAGAAGAGGAAATCTGGACACAGGAGGAGATGCTATGGGGTACACATGCACAGAGGGACGACCATATGAAGGAGGATGGAGAGGAAGGTCACCTGCAAGCCAAGGAGAGAGGCCTTAGAAGAAACCAAAGCTGCCAACACCTTGATCTTGGACTTCCATCCTCTAGAACTGTGAGGAAATTAATTTATGTTGTTGAAACCACATAGTCTATGGTATTTTGTTATGGCAGCACTAGAAAACTAATACAAACCCTGACAACATTTAATGTTTGATTCAATGGATGAATAAATTATTTCCTAGTCAGCCACAAAGGAAATAATTTGGATTATTTGGAATAATATTATAATATGCAAATAGGCTTTGGAATAAGATTATAATATGCAAATAGGGCAAGACAAGAAGGAAGAGTCAAGGTGTGAAGCCAAGCAGGACCCTAGGAAAAAGTGGACTTGGAGGTGTAAAGCAGAAGGGAAGACTGGAAGCCTAGGGGAATTCCTTAACACCAATGAAAGTATTTATATGGGCCCCAAGACTGTGAGTCTTGGAATGAACACATAGGCTATAACAGAGAGATCCAGGACTTCAGCAGCAGAGATCTGGATTCAAAATCTCACCCCATCACTTACTCAATGCATAAGTGGGAAAATTAGCCTTTCTGGACCTCCATATTCTAATCCGTAAAGCAAAAATGAAAAATAATACCTCTTTCATGTAGTTGTTAGGATTAAATTAAGTAAGAAAGATGCCTAACATCTAATAAGTGTTGAAATCCTTATTTTTCCCTTGGGTGGTGGGAAGAGCGAGAAAGTGGAAACCTAGTGAGGAGGAGGCTTAAGAACTTCTTGGGCCAATGCACAATGTTCAAAGAGTGTGATGAGCACAGACATGCTCTGGATACATTGTTTAGGTGACAGAAGCCAGAGTCTAGGCAGTAAGTTATACTAATAAGAGTCTGGGACCGTGCAGTGGCTCACGCCTGTAATCTCAGCACTTTGGGAGGCCAAGAGAGGAGAAATACTTGAGTCCATGAGTCTGAGACCAGCCTGGGCAACATAGCAAGACCCATCTCTATTATTTTTAAAAAATAAAGAATGGAAAAAGAGTCTGATGTAGGGAAACATTGTGGTTCTCGGTTATCTGTCTGCTCACAGCCATATGCTAGCCGGTTACATAAGGAGCAGGATCCATCCCCACTCCCTACCTGGGTTAGGATTAGTAAGACTTACACAGGCTGATGACCATGGGCAGGTGTATTAAGTGGGAGAATTTCAGCTAAAGACCAGTTGTGCAAACTGAACCAGGGGTCACACCTGGTCTATCCCAAACCAGTCTAATTGATGGCCCTGCCTGCTATTATAGATGAAGCTGTCTGCCCCCATGTTGGCCAGGATTGGCTAAAAAAACTAGGCAGAGCTGAGCCTTTGGTTCAAGGGTAGAGCAGTAATAATGGTTAAAACTTACCAGCAATTACTATATGCCAGGATTTCATATACCTTCTCTCCCCACCTCATCATAACCCTTGGAGGTGAGAACTGTTACTTCCCCCTGCAATTTTTTTTTTTTAGAAAAGGAAATTGAGTTCCAGAGAGGTTAAGAAACTTGTCCAGAGCCATGTAGTTAATCAGTGGTAGGGCTAAAAGTTTGATAAATCCCAAAGTTTGCCAGCGGAAGAAAATAAGAGGTTTTAATTGTTGACAACATAAATAAATTTCTAGGAAGGAATTTTCTAATATCATATAAGATTCCTTACAAGCACAGTATACCTCCTAGCGTCTCAACATGGGGCCCAGCTTCAGACCTTTGATACTTCTACCAGAAACCCATATAACAGAGGGCAGCACTATGGAATATTTTCCACAGGAAACATCTGCCCAAATATTTCAGAGGCTGCAAAGTGTCCCAAGAGGGAGGGGGGAAAGCTGAGACCAATCACAAGGATGGTGATAAGTCCAGGTACCAGGTGGACTGAAACGGAGAGAAAACGCAGGCTTCCTGCTTTCCGCTCCCTCTGGAAGCATGCTCTGGTAAAATAAACTCTTTCCAAGACTCGGGTTCCCAGGTTAGTGATCTGGTTTTCTTCTCGTAGGAAGTGAGCTGTCTCTCAATCAGGAGGTGGGGGAGGGGAAATTATTGCCAATTACTCCAAATAAGTAAGCAGGAAGATTCAGACATTTCATGTCTTTACAATTAAGAGACCTCCACTTTATTCTCAGAGTCAGTCACAGCCTGGCCACAGAATAGACATTCTTTCTTTGAGTGTTTATAGGAGAATCAATTTTAAAAGATTTTTTTAGGCTGGGCACGGTGGCTCATGCCTGTAATCCCAGTGCTTTGGGAGGCCGAGGCGGGCAGATCACCGGAGGTCAGGAGTTGGAGACCAGCCTAGTCAACATGGTGAAATCCTGTCTCTACTAAAAATACAAAAATTAGCCAGGCGTGGTAGCACAGGCCTGTAATCCCAGCTACTTGGGAGGCTGAGGCAGGAGAATCACTTGAACCGGGAGGCAGAGTTGCAGTGAGCTGAGATCATGCCATTGCACTCCAGCCTGGGTGACAGAGGGAAACTCTTATCTCAAAAAAAAAAAAAAAGAAAGAAAGAAAGAAAAAGAAAAAGAAAATTGCACCAGGAAGCAATAAAACAATATATATATTTTTGAATGAATGTCTTCGAGCGGAAATAGAGTCTGTAGTCATCCTGAATGTACTGTTCAGACTCATTGTTCCTTATATTTCAACTTCACATGTGGTTAGTGAGAACTGCTCCCCCGTGTACCAGGCATTGAGGAGCCAAGGGTATGAATCTATCCTGATCCTTGGCCTTCAAGGGCTTCCAGTCTGGGGATAAAATAGAGTGGTACTCGCAGATGCTACAAGGGAGTGAATAAAAGGATGGGGAAAGTGAGAAGGTCTAAGGAGTGAGCACACAACACCCAGTTAGAGGTTTTGTTTTTTTTTTTTTTTGAGATGGAGTCTTCCTTTGTTGCCCAAGCTGGAGTGTAGTGGCACTACCTCAGCCCACTGCAACCTCAGCCTCCTGGGTTCAAGCAATTCTCCTGCCTCACCCCCCTGAATATCTGGGACTACAGGCGTCTGCCACCACCTGGCTAATTTTTTGGATTTTTAGTAGAAACGGGGTTTCACTGTGTTAGTCAGGATGGTCTTGATCTCCTGACCTTGTGATCTGCCCGCCTCGTCCTCCCAAAGTGCTGGGATTACAGGCGTGAGCCACCTATGCCTGGCCATTGGGGTTTCCAAATTGGAATTTGGGCTCCCTGAGTGGGAATAAGTGGGAAGCTCTTTAGTCTTCTCCCAAAAGAGATGGAGGAAAAAAGATCCTCTTTATCTGAAGATAAAGGGGAATTGTCTTTATTATCTTTTCTCCTGTTTTTTCTTTTCCTGTTTTTTTTGTTTGTTTGTTTGTTTGTTTTTGAGACAGGGTCTCACTCTGTTGCCCAGGGTGGAGTGCAGTGGCATGATCTTAGTTCACTGCAGCCTCAAACTCCCGGGCTTAAGCAGTCCTCCCACTTCAGCCTCCCAAGTAACTGGGACCACAGACGTGTGCCACCATGCTAAGTTTTGCTTTTTTTTTTTTTGGTATAGACAGTGTTTTGCCATGTTGCCCAGGCTGGTCTCAAACTCCTGGGCTCAAGCCATCCACCTGCCTCGGCCTCCTGAAGTGCTGGGATTACAGGTCTGAGCCACCGTACCTGGCCAAGGGGAACTGTCTTTTCCTTGTTCTTCTCTTCCACCACTGCTATGCAACCCATCTGTCCACTCATTCAGCCAGCACTAACTATGTGCCAAGTACTGTGATAGGCATATATAGCATTTTCTCATTCAGCCTTCACAACAATCCTGTGAGGTTAGAACTATCGCTCCACTTGACCCTTGGGAAAGTGAAGTCAAAGAAAGTGAAGTAATTTACTCAAAGTCACAAGCTAGTATGGGGTTCAACTGAGATTTTTCCTTTGTTTTTTGTTCCTGAAAGCCTGGGCTGTCTCCACAATAGGAAAAGCCATGAGAGTTCTTAGAGACTAGGATTCTTGCCTTTGAGCAACTCCTTCTTCAGTGGAGGATAAAGACACAGAAATAGTTTGTTCATTTATTCAGTTTTTCAACAATATTTATTTATTTACTTACTTATTTAGACAAGGTCTTGCTCTGCCACCCAGGCTGGAGTGTAGTGGCATATTCACAGCTCACTGAAGCCTCGAACTCCTGGGCCCAAGCAATCCCTCTGCCTCAGCCTCCTCAGCAGCTTGGACTATAGCTGGGCACCACCACACCTGGCTAAGTTTTAAAATTTTTTATAGAGATGGGGTCTTGCTTTGTTGCCCAGGCTGGTCTCAAACTCCTGGCCTCAAGTGATTCTCCCCCCTTGGCCTCTCAAAGTGCTGGGATTCCAGGTGTGAGCCACTGCATCCAGCCTCAACAATCTTTACTAGGTGCCCACTATTCACTAGTTGCTGTTGCAAAGCAGAATCGGACATAGTTCTCTGTCTTCAAGAACTTCTAGTCTTTAGAAGGCAGATGTAAACGAATTATTACAACCCAGATAAATGATAATATAATGTAATAAATCCTCTCTAAGAAAAGACATTGTAAGGCTTCAGGGAACAGGAGAGGACAGAAGTCTCCCTGGGACATGGCACCCATGTGGAACCATGGGGAATGACCCCACAAAGAAGGCTTATGTTTCAGTGGAGGCTTAAAGAATGTGTAAAAATTTGCCATTGTTTGGACGAACGGAGGCAAGATGGTGCACTTCCGGGTTCTTCTTCACCACCAACTCTTCCCGCGCGCGCGAAAATGCAGCCGGCGCCCAGGGAGGGTGCAGACCAACTGGGCATGCGCCAGGTGACGTCAATCTGAAGAGACCAAGATTTACCTGGTCACACCTGCGGAACGCCCCTGACACGCCCATGCCCCACCTATTGCCCTC